>NW_021622260.1:0-2568 GCF_004785775.1 Grammomys surdaster | reverse complement strand
AATCTAAAAGGGAGTAAACATGAATAAAATAAGTCAATAATTTAATATGAAAATAAATTGTGTGATTGATCATAGGTGTGATTCTTTGTGTTTGTGTGTTTGTGTGAGTGTATGTTTGTGTTTGTGTGTATGTGTGTTGGTGTATGTGGTACAGCTATGTGTATGTGTGTAGTAAAGAACCAGAGACAAACAGAAACACACACACACACACACACACATACACACACATAGAGGGAGAGAAAGAGAGAGAGAGAGAGAGAGAGAGAGAGAGAGAGAGAGAGAGAGAGAGGAGAGAGAGAGACAGAGAGAGAGAGAGACAGACAGAGAGAGAAAGAGACAGAGAGAGACAGAAGGAGACAGAGAGAGCAGGACAAAAATTTGCTCACAGAAATGAGAAAAAAAACTGGGCCAAGGTTCCAAGATGTTATCTCTCCTTAGGGTAAGACAACAGACATGTTGGCACCCACTCTAAGACCATCACTTTAAGAGTCTCTGGGAACCAAGGTCACATGATCATATAAGAAAATGTCATCCAGGAAACCAGAAGTATATCCACTAATTTATAAAGTAATGATTGAGTAATCACTAGTACATTGTAATGGAGAGATGGAAATGGAGAGAAACAATAATAATGAGAAAAACAATGAAAGACATAAAGATCCAAAAAGGCAGGCAGATTCAATCAAAATGAAAGGTGATCACCAGATAACCCTGGAAGTAGAGACATAGAAGCCCAATATCAGCCAGGAATTGCAAAGGTGTGGCTGGGCTGTGGTTTTGTGCACCTGTGTGGACAGCCATGGGCAAAGAGCTGGTAGGAAGAAGGAAGAAATTGGAAGCCAAGAGTGGCTTGCAGTAAGTTGGCTTTATCAACAAGTTTGCATTCACAGGAAAAGTTTTTGTCTTAAGATCACATGGCTGTGTCACCATTTTATACTCTAGAAATAAGCATGAGATGAGCAGACTCCTTCCTTCCTTCCTTCCTTCCTTCCTTCCTTCCTTCCTTCCTTCCTTCCTTTCTTTCTTTCTTTCTTTCTTTCTTTCTCTTTCTCTTTCTCTTTCTCTTTTTGTTGATTGTTTGGTTTTGATTTTGATTCCTGTTAGTTTAGTAGCTTTACTTTTGCTTCTTTCCTTAACCATGGAAGAAATCTATGGCATGCCCTTTAGGCTTATGGGTTGCCCTTGAGACGTGGCTCTCCCTAGAGCTCAACTCAAGGACTTGCAGTGGCTCCCTTTGAGGAGGCTATAAGTCAGGGGCCAGTTTGTTCTGTCAGGTTGGGGCTTGGAGGTAGACAGGAAGACTTGAGAGTTGGCCAGTGGGCGTGGCTTAGAGACCAGGCATGGCAATCACCACCTTCCCAGTCAAAGTATAAAACAGTGGTACCAGAAGAGGAGAGGACCACTAGGCTCTGGGCATCTGTCTGTAGGTGTCTTCTACTCAGGAGACCACACAGGTGACTCAAGGTAGACAAGAGCTGAGTTGAGCTTGTGAATTGATCCCAGAGACTCCCATACTGCCCTCGTGAGGGAACATGGACTAGGGCTCTCAGGAAGCTGTCCTCCAGCAGCTCCAGGATCAACTTTGCCAAGAGAGGGTTCAAGGAAAGATCGACCAAATGCTGACGGAACTGTCTACTGTGCCGATCCTGTGTGACAGACTGGCAGAGATTGGTGTCAGAGAGAAATCAAGCACCTGAAGAAACAGCAGCTTCTAGTCCAATTTATAAAGGACTTAGTAGCCAAGTGGTCTGCTGGGTTCTCACAGGGCCCTCAGGATTTTGGCTTGGAGATGAGCTTCACAAGAGAGCACCAGAGCAACTCTCCAGAAGAGAATCCCCAGGAACCAGTATCCCAGGAAGCCCGAGAAGGTGGGAGAGAGGTCTTTCTGCAACTCAGCCAGCCACTGTGGGCCAGGTAAAATCTCTGCCCTGAACTGGAGCCAAACATCACACATAAGGGCCTATCCTTGGACACCTAGCAGTCCAAAGCTGGATCCAAGGGAAAACCTGAGCACTAACCAGCAGCTAGCTAGTCAGAACCAGGTGCAGGAAAGACTGCCCAGGGCAAGCCTGAGGAAGCCTTGGCAGCATGAAGGAGCCAAGCCCCTCTCCAGAAAGCCATGCTCTAGGACAGGGAATTCCAAGTGGCTTTTGTTTGGGGGTCACAGGAAGAACCAGGCACCATACCACTGGATGCAGGAGGAAGCCCCTGGGGCTGATTCATTGTGGACTTGCCTCCAAGATGAATATTCCTCCTCCTCCTCCTCCTTCTCCTCCTCCTCCTCCTCTTCTTCCTCTTCCTCCACCTCTTCCTCATATTCCTCCTCCTCCTCCTCCTCCTCCTCCTCCTCCTCCTCCTCCTCCTTCTCCTCCTCCTTCTTCTTCTTCTTTGGTCCTGGGACCCTGAAAGAGGAATAACTAATCCCTCTGTCTGAGTGAGGTCCAAAGGCCTCCTGCAAAGGTGCCTTGAGGTGAGTCTAGAAGCTCCACTGATACAAGTCCCATCACTGACTGTGCTATTTCAGAGTCTCACTCCACTGGCCAAGTCTGCTTCCCACAGGATGTTGTC
>NW_021622259.1:0-1334 GCF_004785775.1 Grammomys surdaster | reverse complement strand
TCTTTCTCTTTCTCTTTCTCTTTCTCTTTCTCTTTCTCTTTCTCTTTTTGTCGATTGTTTGGTTTTGATTTTGATTCATGTTAGTTTAGTTGCTTTACTTTTGCTTCTTTTCTTAACCATGGAAGAAATCCATGGCATGCCCTTTAGGCTTATGGGTTGCCCTTGAGACGTGGCTTTCCCTAGAGCTCAACTCAAGGACTTGCAGTGGCTCCCTTTGAGGAGGCTATAAATCAGGGGCCAGTTTGTTCTGTCAGGCTGGGGCTTGGAGGTGAACAGGAAGACTTGAGAGTTGGCCAGTGGGCATGGCTTAGAGACCAGGCGTGGCAATCACCACCTTCCCAGTCAAAGTATAAAACAGTGGTACCAGAAGAGGAGAGGACCACTAGGCTCTGGGCATCTGTCTGTAGGTGTCTTCTACTCAGGAGACCACACAGGTGACTCAAGGTAGACAAGAGCTGAGTTGAGCTTGTGAATTGATCCCAGAGACTCCCATACTGCCCTCGTGAGGGAACATGGACTAGGGCTCTCAGGAAGCTGTCCTCCAGCAGCTCCAGGATCAACTTTGCCAAGAGAGGGTTCAAGGAAAGATCGACCAAATGCTGACGGAACTGTCTACTGTGCCGATCCTGTGTGACAGACTGGCAGATATTGGTGTCAGAGAGAAATCAACCACCTGAAGAAACAGCAGCTTTTAGTCCAATTTATAAAGCACTTAGTAGCCAAGTGGTCTGCTGGGTTCTCACAGGGCCCTCAGGATTTTGGCTTGGAGATGAGATTCAAAAGAGAGCACCAGAGCAACTCTCCAGAAGAGAAGCCCCAGGAACCAGTATCCCAGGAAGCCCGAGAAGCTGGGAGAGAGGTCTTTCTGCAGCTCAGCCACTGTGGGAAAGGTAAGATCTCTGCCCTGAACCGGAGCCAAACATCACACACAAGGGCCTATCCTTGGGCACCTAGCAGTCCAAAGCTGGATCCAAGGGAAAACCTGAGCACTGAGCAGCAGCTAGCTAGCCAGAACCAGGTGCAGGAAAAACTTCCCAGGGCAAGCCTGAGGAAGCCTTGGCAGCATGAAGGAGCCAAGCCCCTCTCCAGAAAGCCATGCCCTAGGACAGGGAATTCCAAGTAGCTTTTGTTTGGGGGGGCACAGGAAGAACCAGGCACCATATCACTGGATACAGGAGGAAGCCCCTGGGGCTGATTCATTCTGGACTTGCCTCCAAGATGAATATTCCTCCTTCTGCTCCTCCTCCACCTCCTCCTCCTCTTCCTCCACCTCTTCCTCTTCCTCCCCCTCCTCCTCCTCCTCCTCCTCCTCCTCCTCCTCCTCCTCCTCCTCC
>NW_021622258.1:0-3995 GCF_004785775.1 Grammomys surdaster | reverse complement strand
AGCCTGGTCTACAGAGTGAGTTCCAGGACAGCCAGGGCTACACAGAGAAACCCTGTCTTGAAAAAACAAAACAAAACAAAAAAACACACACACATAAAGTAGATGGATGGGTGGATGGATGGAGCTGTTCCTGTTGGGAAGGAAGAAGAGAGAAGTGGCCTCCTAGGGTCTTTTCCTAGGTGGCATTAGTGTCCTATTTCTCCTCAGGGAATGGAGGATCTGTTCCCAGAAGATGGTTGGATAGGCAGCAGGAATACACATGTGCAGTGTCTCAGGGTGGGCCCCAGCACTGCAGCAGTCAAGCGGCCTCTCTTCCCCAGGTACCTGGCCAGTGGTTCCGGAGACACCACCGTGCGCTTCTGGGATCTCAGCACTGAGACACCGCATTTCACATGCAAAGGTCAGTGTGTATTTAACCACTTAAAGGGGTCTTAGTGCATACCAAGTGGTTAGCTCGGTAGCTCCTGGGAGGACTCAGAAGAATCCAACCCATTAGCGTCCTGTTCACAGTTGTCTGTTCCTTGAGGCCAGTCAGCCACTTAAAAAGAAACAGATACTGGACGAAGTGTGGGCTGTGGGGAGGAGCTGAACCATTGGTTATGGGGACAGCTTGACTTAACGTCAGCCTCTGCCACAAAGGGTCCCAGATGTTAGCACAGGTGGGAATCACCTGGAGAGCTTGTTGAAATCAAGTAGTCCCTAACCACTCCCCACACCCACAACCTGTACTCCCCAGAGCTTTTGTTTCAGCAGATCTAGGGTGGGGCCTGAGTACATTTCTAAGAAGTTCTAGGTCTGGGGACCACATAGACGAGTCCAATACATGGCATACTTTTGCATCTGGAGACTGAGGGTAATTCTTTTCATCCTAGAGCTGATATAAGAAGGGATGGTACATATAGAAACAGCTCATACCATATGTCAGGTACAGAGTTAACTAGGAAGTGGCAGTGTTATCTGCAGTAAGCTGCAGCTGTAGCTTTTGGCTGTGTTCTCCCTCACCTCTCCTTTAATTCAGTTCCTTTGACAATTGGTTAAAGAGAGTTTGGTGTACTATGCACTGCTGGGTACTAGCTCAAGCTAAAGGTAACCAGAGCTTCTTTTTCCCTCCCCTGCTTTCTTAGGACACCGGCACTGGGTCCTTAGCATATCCTGGTCCCCAGATGGCAAAAAACTGGCCTCGGGCTGCAAGAATGGCCAGGTAGGTAACATCAGGATCAATGGACAGAGAATGGCCTCTGGAATCTTTAGAAGGATGTGTTGGGGGGTTGGGGGGAGGGTCAGCTGGGAGATCCTTGGCGGGACAGGTTGTAGAAAGATATCTTATGAACCTCTGTCCTTCAGATTCTCCTGTGGGACCCAAGCACAGGGATGCAGGTGGGCCGGACCCTCACTGGCCACAGCAAGTGGATCACAGGCCTGAGCTGGGAGCCCCTTCACATGTAAGTGGCCCCAACCTGAGACACATGAGCTGGGATTAATGCTGCCTCCTTCCCCTGCTCAGTACAGAGACATTTTTTGGAGACAGTAAAAGAAACATCCAGATGACAGCCACACCTTGGCCTACCATGGTCACACCCTCTGCTGCTTGGAGGAGGTGGTTCATTATGTCATCTGAGCACAGCTTTGTTATGCTGTCAGAGAGCTGTTAAGAGATTGTCCCAGCCTCTTTGAGTCCAGAATGAGACAATATGGGCAGACTGGTGCTGCCAGGTCAGACCTGAGATCACATTTCCCCCTTCACCAGGAACCCCGAGTGCCGCTATGTGGCCAGCAGCTCCAAAGATGGCAGTGTACGAGTCTGGGATACAACTGCAGGCCGCTGTGAACAAATCCTCACCGGGCACACACAGTCAGTCACCTGCCTCCGGTGGGGAGGAGATGGGCTTCTATATTCTGCTTCCCAGGACCGCACCATCAAAGTCTGGCGGGCCCATGATGTAAGGGTTGAGAGTATTCGGAAGACCAGTCTGATGGGTTACGGGTGCCAGTGCCCTTCTGGGTACAAACTTGTCAGAGAGTCTGGTATTTCCAGAATTGTACCAGAAGTCCAGCCAGTGCTTCTGGAGAAGTAGCTCAGTACAATGCTGGGGGGTGGGGGGGAGGGTGTTCTGGGTGTTTTTTAGAGCCTGTTTAGTTGTTTGCCAACTACCACACTCAAACCCATTTGATCTGGTAAACCCTTTTATTCAGTGTACTTCTCTGCCCTAGAGAGGGGATTGGGCTTCCGGGTGCAGTTTGACGAGATGACCATGCATCAGTGATGAATCCTTAGGTTCCTGATTCTTGTCTTATGTCACCTGTCCAATGGTGGGGTTTGGGGTGTGATCTCTCCCCTAGATACTAGGTGTATATGTGTATTTCTGTGTATGTCTGACCTGTCTCTGTCTGCTCTAGGGTGTGCTGTGTCGTACTCTTCAAGGTCATGGCCACTGGGTGAACACCATGGCACTTAGCACAGACTATGCCCTGCGCACAGGGGCCTTTGAACCTGCCGATGCCACAGTGAATGCCCAAGACCTGCAGGGGTCCTGTGAGTGAGAGGGAGGAGGGGAGCAGATTGCCTGCGCAGGAGCCAGTTCTCCTGCCTAGTGGGTAGATGTTTAACCAGTCTTGTCCTGTTTATCTTGTTCCCCATACCTGCACAGTGAAGGAGCTGAAGGAGAGGGCTTCCAGCCGCTACAACCTTGTGCGGGTGAGTATGTGCTCCCAGCATGCAGCCCCAGCTCAGGATTCTTTTCATCTGATCACAGAAACTCCACAGTCTCTTGGACCTCTCTCCCTTCTTGCCCCAGTTCAGTGTTTCTGTTCCAAAAAGTTGTTCTCGGTCATCATCATTATCTTCAAATCTTAACACACTAGGTATCATTTAACTTGTATCTTATTACCACCTTTGTCTTTCCTTTGTTGTCTAAGGAGCACATTCATATGGTCTAAGGTTCAAAAGATAGAAAAAGACTACGAGACATCTTCCATCTTTCACAAGTCCTGCATTGTTCCCTTGGGAAGCATTCAGTGCTACCAGTGTCTGATAATCCCTGATGTCAGCATGCACAGACTGTGTATATGTACAGCTCACATGTGAGAGCCATCTCCCACCCCCCTTAGCACCATTCTGTACCTTGTATCTTAGGGCTCCTTCTACGTATGTACAGAATTCCCTCTCCTTACAGGCTAGCCTGGAGTTTCATGTCAGCCTGTGTCCCTGCTGGCCACATTTCCCTAGTTCTGGCCTCAGTCACTGTTGCATAGCCAGTATCTGACCACATATCCAACACGGTGTGCTTTCTTGCCCAGGGCCAAGGCCCAGAGAGGCTGGTCTCTGGCTCAGACGACTTCACCTTATTCCTGTGGTCCCCAGCAGAGGACAAGAAGCCCCTCGCCCGGATGACAGGACACCAGGCCCTCATCAACCAAGTGCTCTTCTCTCCTGACTCGCGAATCGTGGCCAGTGCCTCCTTCGACAAGTCTATCAAGCTGTGGGATGGCAGGACGGGCAAGTGAGTGGAAGAGGGGAGGCTATCCCTTATTAGCAGTGGGGTTTGGCATGAACTTGATGACACTGCTTGCACTTTGTGTGGCACTGGCTGGATCTGATTTCCTCGCCCACACTTCTGACACATAGACCTCTCACCTCAGCACTGAATTTGGATTGGTAAAATGGCATCTTTAGGGCTAGTGACAGGGCCAGGGATGTAGAGAAGGTGAACAATAGCTAGAAATGTGTCCACACACCCAGAGGGTACTCCACACACCAGTGGCACCAGCATCTCTTGACAAAAGCAGAATGCAGGGATTTAAAGAGATACCATATACTGCTCTTGCAGGGGACACAAGTTCAAGCCCCAGCACCCACATCAGGCAGTTCTCACATGTAATTCAAGTTCCAGGCCTTTGGCCTCCACAGGTACCTGCAGTCATCTATTTAATAATAAAAATATACCTCTGTGCTGAGCAGTGGTGGCTCACGCCTTTAATCCCAGCACTTGGGAGGC
>NW_021622257.1:0-10933 GCF_004785775.1 Grammomys surdaster | reverse complement strand
AATTTGCAGCTGCTGGGGAGGAGGCGAAAGAAAGAATCTCTAGGAAATTCCAGAGACCTAGGATGGGGGAGGGCCCCAGAGGTTATGGAGGTGACTTTAGGTGAGACTCATAGAGATATGGAATCTGAAAAGTTCACCTCCTTTAGCCAGGCAGGACCCCAGTGGATGGATAAGGACACCAACCCACTCACAGACTTTCAGTCAAACATTTGTCCTGTCTAAAAGAAATGCAGGGACAAAGATAGTGCTGAGACTGAGAGAACAGCCAAGTGACAACTGGCCTCACCATCCCATGGACAAACATCAATCCCCAACACTATTAATAATACTCTGTAATGCTTGCAAACAGAAGCCTAGAATAGCTGTCCTCTGAAAGGCTCAACTCAACAACTGACTGAAACAGAAGGAGATGTCCACAAATATTGTAGAGAACTCAGGAACTCTTATGGAAGAATTGAGTGTCCCAAATTCGAAAAGAACACACAAGAAAACCAACAGAGTCAGCTAACCTGGACCCTTGTGGTCTCTCAGAGACTGAATCACCAACCAAAGAACATACAAAGGTAAAATCTATCCGCCCAACCCCCACACATATGTAGCAGATGTGTAGTTCTGTCTTCATGTGGGTCCTAAACAACTACAGTGGGGTCTATCCCAAAAGCTGTTGCCTTTCTGTGGGATACTGTCTTCTGACTGGGCCCCCATGTCTAGCCTCAGTGAGAGAAGATGAGCCTAACCCTGCAGAATCTTGATGTGTCAGCATTGGGGGATACCCACGGGGATCCTATGCTCTCTCAGAGCCCATCTCTGTCTGTTCTTAGCCTGACACATACTCCGAGACTGCATTTTTCCTTTCGCCAATGCTTGTCCCATCAAATTTGGCTCTGCCTCTCCAGAGCCACAAAACAGCTCTCTCCTCCCCGAACTAACAGCCTCAGGCCTCAGGCAGACATTCTGTCTGCCTTGCTCCCACAGGATTATTGACTTATTATTGGATGTAGTTAAAACTCATAATTTTGTGTTATTAATTGAAAGTCTATGCTCAGATAAACTTAAATCATATGACATGATTCCATTCTGGGATATAACCAACACATGGCTAGTTGCCATCTTTATTAACGACTGGAGAAGGCAGAGCCATAGATTTACCACCATCTTGACTAAGGGTAGGCTCATTCCTTGCAGCCAACACTGTTATGGGAAGTCATAGCTTCACTGCCATCTTGATTAAGGACAGCAACATGTAACTTGGGAAGCAGGTCTCCAATGGTATTTTGAATTGCAATAAGATGTTTGTATGATTTCTGTACTGTCTTGCCAAATGGTTTACAATATTGCTCTATGTTTTTACTCTTTAAATAGTAGTGTATTTTGATATTATCTTGGAAGTTTTACAGCATTAAAGAGTTTATAGATTATTGCTTTAAAAATGTATTTGGCCTTGCTTTTGCTTATGCTAGTAAGCTATAATATAGTCTTAAGATTTTTATAAGCTGTAGGTTTTTATATTGATAAACCATATTAAGGTCAAAAAGTTGCCAGTCTCTTTATAGACTTTCTTTTTAGATTAAAAGATTTCATTCTCATGCTAGAAGACCTTCAGTTCACCAATCATGATTCTTGTGAGGCTCAAAGCTAACAGGTTCTTGTCTCAGAAGCTACTATAACAGTTCAAGTCTCATAAAAATTACTATAATTAAATACAAATTGACAGTCAGTTACCTTCTCAATGACCATATCCTTTAATGAGTTCAAAATTATATTTAAAGGCATACTGAGAACTGATGCAGTTAATTGCAATATTAAGCTTTATTGAGCTCCTGTTTTATGTTTGCTAGAATTAATTTAAAGCCAACAAATAAAAACAGACATAAGTTGTTTAACCCAGATATACTTTATAAGTTCTAGCCTTAAATCCTGTCAGAGATCTGCTTAATATGACATTAAATGTTTAAACTTATTATGACAGACATAGAATCCCAAATGCTAATGGTGATACACCCCACTGCAAGGTCTCCAAGAATATATAGGTACAGTGATGAAGAACTATCCTGGATTGTTATACCCCAACTATTAGCCAAGACTGCCCCACTGCCTTGCCTACTGTCAGGTCCTAGCCTGAACTGTGGACAGAGAACACCCAGAGAGTTAATAGTTCCCTCTCATGCTCCGTCTCCACAAGGAAAATAAAAAAACCTCTCATCTTCTGGGCATGATGGATTTACTGCCTCTGTCATGATGCCATGGAGCCCAGAGGAATCTGGGAGAACTCTCTAGGTAGCAGATTATGAACTAATCAGTCATTTTAATTAATATATGGCATCTAGATTATAATTTATTCTTCTCAAGTCTCTGATCACATTGAAAACTAAGCTATCTGTAGCTTGACAGCTAGAGGACAAGAAGCAACTAGCTCCTTACCCCAAGGTAATCAACAAACACGGTAGCTCATTAGTTAATTCATTAGCTAGTTAAAACTACCACATCTGTTATTAGAAAGGCAAACAGGTTTGGCTTGCTCACAAGCTTCATGTTAAAAGCTAAACAGGTTTCAGATGTACATTTTTGCTTTTTTCTTCTCTAAATGACTAACCTTACAGTGACTGCTCCCAATGATCAACCACCTGTATGTCATGGTAAATAATTGAGAGGAAACAGGAGTAAACTTTATGCAAGGTCTGAGGGTCTGAAAGCTTAAGTTATGAGGATCTAAGAAACGGTTTTTAGGGTCGAAGAAAATGTTTTAAGCTTTGTAAATGCAAGTTGTGGTAGATTAAGGATGTGAAAAAGTAGGATGGTGACAGGAAAGTGGTTTAACAAACAAAAAAGGAACAAACATTCTTCAGATTTCTTCCCCTCATTATGCTACTATGATATTAGTATTTCAAAAGTTCAGAGTTCTAACATTAATCAATGAAATTATGATAAATTACTAGCCTAACTCTGATACAACTTACCACTATATGATCCACTATCACACTCACAAGTTCAACATGTTGAGTTTCTTTTGATTGTCTTTTAACTATAGACTTAAAGATGTTTCTCATTGTGCTAAATGTATGTACATTCTGTTTTCTGAATAGAGGGGGAAAATCCTTCTTGCCTCTTCTGATCCATGGAAGGTTTCTGTCTTTCCTGAGCTCACTTTAAATACTGTTCATGCTTTTCACAAATATTGTTTACCAAGTCTCTACTATGACACAATATGGTATTTAATACCTTGTTCTACAATGTGAATTTCAAAACAGACTACAATTCACATTTCTAAAATTTATCTCTTTTGTAAACTTAAAAAGATGCTTGTAAGCTTCAGGAAACATACTCTGATTCACCTCTCCTGGGTCAAATGGACTCCATCTGGATGAGTGCCCCTGTCAATCAACAGCCTAACTTCCCAACCTGTTGTCTATTCCAGAGGGCGGGATCTAACCCAACTCCCCTGGTTTTGTGACTCCTCTCCCCCAACTACCAAGACCATGGTCCTAGGGCTTTTAATGGTACACCTAAGAAAATAGTCTTGTCCCTAACAAACTTAACTTAATTTTCTCCCTCTAATGTGTATATGTGTTTCAGGATCTTGCCAAATTCACATGTTTGCTCAACATCTGCATCCAGAACAGTTCCAGAGAAGCTACCCACAGGTGTTCCTGTCTACTCTCACAGGCTCTTCTACTGGGCCTGCCCATTCCTAGCAGAAGATGGTCCCACAGATCCTAGAACACAGTGACACATCCAACTTTCCCAGGACTTGTCCAACATCCCAATTTTCTTAGGGTCCCTAAAAACAGACCAGCACTCCAAACTTAGCAGGACATAGTTTAAAGAACATGACAAGTGCACTCCAGCTCCACCACTACCCCTTCCTAGTTCTTTATTTTTAGTTACACAAGAAGGGAGAAAGGTTGCTTTACAGGCAATTCCACCAAACTTCTCCCAGGGACCTAGCAACAGCTTGCATCATCATCTGCCACCATTTCTTGTCTGATGCAAGTCAGATGCAGTAGCAACAGCATATAAAAAGGACTGTTCTCTACCCCATATCCCTTCCCCCCTCCTCTACTCTATCCCTCATCTCTTGCTCACTCGCTTTCTCTCTCTCTCTCTCTCTCTCTCTCTCTCTCTCTCTCTCTCTCTCTCTCTCTCTGTCTCTCTCTCTCTCCTCCACATTGTGTTCCTTGGTGAGCTTCTCTTTCTGTCCTTATTTCTTAAGCTCTCACTCCCCTCTCTTCCCACAGATAAACCTCCATTATACCAGATCTGTCACAGGATGTGATTTACCAGGGGTATTCCTTGTTCTGGGCCCGGCAGAACAAGGCTTACCCTCCACTGCTGCTGTGTTAAATTTCTTAGCATTGACTTTAAACACTTTCTAAAGTTCTCCTGACCAGGATGCTCCTTTAGTTCAAGACTCCCCTCATGGGGCTGTAGCCAGATTAAATGAGATTGTTTAGGCCAGGCAGCTGGGATAGACTCAGTAAACAGGGACCTATTGCTGTTTGTGTCTCAGAGGGTGGGCCTGCCCTCTAGTGTCTGGGAAAGAAATCACATGCCTATCTCACCTGCAGAGAAAGGCATGAAAGCTTCAGTTTTCTTCAATGCCCCATTGGCATCTAGGAAGTGCTCAGGATTGAAGGTGTCTGGTTGTTCAAAGTAGCATGGGTCATGGAGAGCTGAACTCAGGATGGGGTACACCTCGGTGTTCTAGGAGAAGTTATGAGATAAAGATGTTAACATATACTGACTCCCATATGAAAATAGTCAATCCCTAAGACAATGCAGAGAAAACACAAGACAGGATGAGGTTGGTGATTAGGAACATAGAATATGCCCATGGAGTAGTGATGAGGAATTGCAGCTGGTCTCACCTTGCGGAGGAGGTACCCTCGGAACATGGTGTCTTTGGTGACTCTGTGAGGCAATCCAATAGGTATAAGATCAGCAAATCTCTGAATCTCGTGGATGACTGCATCAGTGTATGGCATTTTGGAGCGGTCATCAAGGTTGGGTAGCCGGTGTGAGCCAATCACCTGATCAATCTCCTTTTGGACTTTCTCTGCACAGGAAAGGGGGAAAGTGGGCCTGCTTTTCCAGCTTTGTAGCAATGATATTGTATTCTATCAGCCAACGACACAGGGAAACAGTTCAGTAAGGAGACTCTGCTGAGAAACTTAGAGCTTTCAGGGTACAAACAACTGTCCCATTCTTAAGTGCCTGTCTCTCTCTTCCCATGTTTAAAACTATTTTAAATCTCTCCTCCATGAGATTCACCCGCATTTCAGGGGGGTTTTACTAAAGAAAGAAAAATAGACAGCAAAGGGCTACTGCACAGGGAGACTTGAGAGCAACTGTGATGAGGCAAGAGTGTGAGGGAGAGAAGAAGAAGAAATTCTCACCTTGGACATGAATTGACAACACACACACACACACCACAACTTAACATGAAACTTTATATTAATAACTTGAAGTTTTGTCCTCAGAAATGTAACAGAGAAGTAGGTAGATTAGTAAATTAAGCCATCAAAAGAAGCATGTAGAAATGAATACATAAGAAAATCAATGGATAAATGAGTGTATGGACAGGTTCATGAGTTAATGAAATAAACACACTAAGCACTGGATTATACTGGATTCAACTTGTAGGTCAATAGGTGGTTCCATTGATGGATGAATGGGAGAATGAATAGACAAACAAAAGAGGAGTGCAAAGGCCTCTTAGTGAAAGGATTAGGAAATGCAACCACTTGATAGGAGAGATGAGTGTATGAATGAATCAATGGCCAATAGTTTATTCAACTCTATTGTTCAAAGGAACAACACTTACATTGATTCATTGAAATAAATAAATATAATGCCTACTTTGGTGGTTAAAGAATCAATAAATACACAAATAATTAATCAGTTGATTTATAAGTGGCTGACTGGAAGGATTCAAGGTGAATATGTGTTTGTGTGCATGTGTATGTGTGTGTGTGTGTGTGTGTGTGTGTGTGTGTGTCTACACATGGGTGCATGAGTGCATGTGAGTGTGAATAAGTGTCTAGTATGAAGATAGAAGGATGAGTGAGTAAATAGGTCTTGGAGAGATTGATGTTTAGTCGTGTGACAATGACTGAAGGGAGAGGCTGATGACATGTTCATTGATGGGTGGATAATAGGTGGGTGAATGAACAGAATAAGTAGATACATGAAGAGGTGGATGCAAAGAAGGACGAATAATAGATGAATGTAAAGATTGCAGGAAGTCAGGAAGGACGGAAGGAAGGAAGGGAAGGATCAACCTTTAATAGAGACAACAGAAAACGGGTCAGCTGAGTGTTCGCTCACATTCCACCCACAGCACTGCCTTAGTTTACAAGTTGAACAAAGCAATTAGAGTTCCAGATGTCCATGTGGCTCTCATCCACTCAAATTCCCACATCCAAAGGTAGATAGAAAATCCTCCAACTGTCCACCCATGGTGCACCTGCAACGTGGGGGTACTTGAGCATGAACAGGAAGCCATAGCGGAGCGTGGTGCTACTGGTCTCAGTTCCAGCAAAGAAGAGAGAGAGCACAGACATCATGAGGTTCTGGTGATGGAACTCTGTGTGGTGGTTGGACTTCTCCTGGTTCCAGATGGGAGAGAGAAGAGAGGGTCAGGGGTGACTGGACCTTTGCAAGGAGATGTACACATATCTCTGGTCACTGTCCTTCTGTCTGTGAGTCTCATACTATCTGGACCTCTGGACATTACTTGGCTCCAGACAATATGCCTTGGATTCTTCTATCTTCTTTTTCTACTTTGTTCTTCGGTGGTTTATCATGTTCTGTCTCCTAGGCTCTTTGTTCCTCTGTGGTCTTTTCTACTTTTGCCCCTTGCCCTGTGTTTCTTCCCCAGCCACACACCTTCTCTTTCCCTATGTTATTTTCTCCTCCCTTCTCTTTTCTTCCAGACATTCTACATCTCCTCCTCTCTGTTTCTGCCTCTCCTCACCATCTGCTGTCCCCTCCCATCTTTCTCTCCACATCCCCATCCTTCACTCTCACCCACCCCCTCTCTCATCCATGCAAGACTAACCTTCTCCATGCGCAGAAGGTAGGTATCGATGAAGTCTCGTGGAGTGCTGGGGTCCAAGGTGGCCCTGTGCTGCTCCACACTATGGCCAATGTAGTCAAGGATTTCCTGGAAGTTTTTGGCGATTTGTCTGTGCGTGCCAGGAAAGTACTTTAGGACAGCAGAGAAGAGCTGAAACACCTGCAAAAGAAGGGCCCAGGAGGTCACCTAAAATATCAGGTCACAGGAAATGGGCAGTGTTCTGTTTCTAGGTTTCCTAGGAACAACTTTCTCTCTCCTTCCATCCTCTCCTCTTCCCTCCCTTGGTCCTCCTTCCCACTCTCACTCATCTTCTCTTGTTCCTTCGTTTTCACTGTGATGCACATAAAAACAACACAGCATCCTATCAGACGATCTCTGAATCTTTCTCCAGCACTCTCTTGCCTTGTATTCTCTATCCTCTTTTTCTCTCTTCTCTATCCTAAACCATCATTTAGGTATTGTTTTGTTTTGTTTTTTAATCAGATCTCATATTTTTCAGATTGTCCTCAAACTCAGTATTTATCCAAAGATGACTGTGAACTCTGATCGCCCGTGTACTGGGATTGAATACATGTATCACCATAACTGGCTTATGTCATGCTAGGGATGAACCCAGGGATGAATACAGGATAGATAAGTCCTATATCATCTTAGCTACAGCCAGAGCCCCTGGCTCATCATTATCTTCATGTCTGTCTGGATGGCTGTGTATTGCTACATTGAGGTCTCTCCTCCTTGCTCATCTTCCCTCCCTTTGCCTCCAGGTCTCGGCCTCCTTGTCTCTCCGTGTTGTCTCTGCCTTTCTTCCAGCCCTCAGATAGTCCCTCCTTCACCCACAAGGCAGCCTTTCATTTCCTCTGTCCTGGATGCTTTTCTCTTCCCCACCCACTGGCTGACCTGACTGGAGAATGAGCTTATGAGTGAAAAGCTCCGATACAACAGCTCCAGCAGGCGCAGGAACTGGCGGTCTGTGTAGTCAAAGCGCTTTCCAAAGACAAAGGCGGAGATGATGTTGGCTGTGATGCACTGGAAGAGGAAGGTGGGGTCCACGGGGGCACCTGGAGGATGAGGAGGCAGGACCGAGACATGGCATCAAGAGTTGTAGAACATTTGGCTTTGGCCTCGTCTCTGGAAAGCTGTTTCCACTCACTACTCAAAGCATAGCAACAGCTGCTTAAGCCTGCACATATGATGCACCAGGTCCTGAACTCAGCATTGTATAAAACATTTTATTTAATTTTAATTTATTCAATGTATACATAAGATAAAATCCTATTAATGAAAGGATACTAGCCCACTTGAGCTCTGACAGGCGTCACTCACCCCCCCCCTCCCTCTTCTTAGCTAAGAACCATTAGACTACATTCCTAAAGCTAGTCCCCAAAGTCTATTCCCTTACTTGGCCACTGCCTTCTCCTGAAACTGACTACCAAGGTCTAGCTATCAAAGTATTGAAAACCAGCAATCAGAAACCCCCTTTGAACTGGGAAGGAGTGGCGTACACCTTTAATCCCAGCACTTGGGAGGCAGAAGCAGGCAGATTTCTGTGTTCGAGGCCAGCCTGGTCTAGAAAGCCAGGACTACACAGAGAAACCCTGTCTCGAAAACAAAACAAAACAAAACCAAAACAAACAAACAAACAAACAAACAAAACCAAAAACCCTTTGGCCCACCTAATTAACATGCCCAGTTAAAATCAAACATCTCATACTAACACAGGGTCTTCCCTTTTACCTTTATAAACTGCCATCCACCCATGTGCAACATCTGTTCCCTCTCCATTCAGAGTCAGACCTTTGTACTCCAGGACAAAATCCTTCTCCCTCTCCCTTGCCCCCTTTCTCCCCTATCCTTTGTACCCTTCCCCTTCTCCATGTTCCTCTGTCTCATGTCTTTGTCCATTATCCCTGCCTTCATCCCTCCGGGGCAAATAACTCTCCTTTGTGCTGAGAACTTGGTCTTGAGGTGTCCTGGGCCAATGCTTTTTCTTTTCAATTTGTATATACAGAGAGGTTAGCTAACTTCACCAAAGTAACACAGTGACAAATGGCTGGGACCAGGATTCAGACCCAGAGAGCTGAGAGGGGCAGCATGCACAGTTAGTCTCCGCCCTGTGCCTTCCCCCATCACCATGCTGACTCTAAGCTGATCGGCAACTCCCACAGTCAGAAATGGTGCAGAGAAGGGTTCAGGATTGCCTGTGTGGATTGACAAGTCTCTCATCTGTGAGTGTTCCTCCATTCCTTCTCTGATTCTAGACTCTGCAGTGTTCAAGAACCATCAGCACCTGTTGACTGCTGTCTTTGATTTCCAGGCTCTGTGATTGGCCCTCAGGAGATGTTGTCAGTCCAGCAATTGTGGCCCACAGTAGCTGCTCTCTCTGGGTCCAAGCTGTCTGTCTTCTGATTCCTCTGCAGATCTCTCCCTAATTCTAACCAGTCTTTCTTTATCTGTCTCTGATTTCTGGTCTAAATTACTTGCAATATTTACACCTTTTTCTCTTTGTCCCTCCCCCTACCTAATCCCTCCCATTCTCTATCCCTCTTGCCCCTCCCTGCTGACTCATTCTCCTTTTTCTTCTTTTGCTCCCTCTAGTTCTAGCTCAGCTTCCTGGTCTCTGTGTCACCCTGCTTTCTCCTGTCTTTTTTCTTAGTCTCCCAATTCCTTCTTTTCCTTTCTAGCTTCTGCAGGGTCACCTCATGATCTCCTGAGAAATCTTAAGAGATGACAAACACCAGTATGAACCTAACAACAGACTGTGTCACCAGTATGCCCTGTTAGGAGGTTCCTAAAACGTACCCAGAAAAGCCTGTAACTACAACAAAGTAAAACAGCCCACCTGGCCTCTTTGCTCACTGCCCCCAAATCAGCATATTCACAAGGAAAAAACCACAGTTCCTTGCTTCTCACACATGCACTGGACATAGACCATGCTTTGAGACTGTTTTGTGTAACCATGATGACCTTGAACACCATATAAAGTCAAAGATGACCTCAAATCTCTAAGCTCCTGCCTCCAACACAGGCTCACTGTGATGACCAGAATGTAACACCCTGCCAGAATTATGGTGTTGGCGATCAGACTGAGATCTGCGTGTGCACCCACTGCATCAACCTTTTCTTTTCGAGACAAGAGTTGATGATATAGCCAGGCTGGCTTTGAATTTCTGATCCTTTCTCAGGCCCCTGACTACTGGGATGTAAGGCTTGTGCTGCTATGCCTAACTGAAATATAATCCTAACATGGGCATCCATTTCCTTGAATGTAAGAGCCCAGCATGCTAATCATGCAATCTATTTCTCTGAGTTATTCTTGGACACTGTGAACTTCACATCTCTTTCTCTGTTTTTATGTATTTCTTGTTCTCCCTTTGTGTGTGTGAATGTGTGTGTGAGAGAGAGTGAACGTGTGTACGTTTCTGTGTGTGTGTATGTGTGTGCATGTGTGTGTGAATGTGTGTATGTTTATGTATGTGTGTGTTTATGTGTATGTGTGTGCATGTGTATTTATGTATAAGTGTGTGTATGTGTGTGAATGTGTGTGAGTGAACATGTGTGTGTTTGTGTTTATGTGTGTTTATCTACGCATGGGCAACTCTCTTTCTTTGGCTGTACACTCATGTCTCTATTTGCTATCTTCCTTCATGCTCCTTCTCCCAGACTCACCCTGGTATTTCTGCAGTTCCTCCACCAAACATCGGGCTTCCTGCTGAATCCAGTCCTCCACAATCTGCTTTCCCATCCCAAAGTCTCTCATAGTGGACAGAGAGAATCTTCGAAGGACCTTCCAGCGTTCCCCATTGGCAAAGGACACACCTGAGAAAGTGAGCAGGTCACACAGGAAGTTCAACGAAACCT
>NW_021622256.1:3105-3688 GCF_004785775.1 Grammomys surdaster | reverse complement strand
CAATCCTCCTGGAGGCATCTGCTCTGAGACAACCAAGAGAGCTCTCTCTATCCAGGCAGGCTTGCTCTGAGTTCTCAGAGGTCAAGGCTGCCCGCAATCCACAGAAAGGGTGGTTCCTGCCACACTCCGTATTATTTGTTACCAAGCAGTTTTCTCACCCAATCACCAAGACACAAGTACCATCAGGAAACACTCACCTGCTCTCCCCCTCGGGCCTTTCTACACTTTGTGCCTATCTGAGCTATGGCCTGGGCATACATACAGCCTTAAGGGGTTCCCCTACATCCAAACCTGGCCTTCCCAGACAATGCAGAGCACAACACCATAAAAAATGATACACACTGGGCCCCAACTGGACCTGATTCAGGGCCATTAGGGGCCTAGTTTCCTCACTAGAGGATACATAGTGAATAGATACATAGAAACACACAAACACACAGGGTGTGTGTGTGTGTGTGTGTGTGTGTGAGAGAGAGAGAGAGAGAGAGAGAGAGAGAGAGAGAGAGAGAGAGAGAGGGAGAGAGAGAGAGAGAGAGAGAGAGAGAGAGAGAGAGAGAAACAGAGAGAGAGAGAAACAGAGAGA
>NW_021622256.1:0-3005 GCF_004785775.1 Grammomys surdaster | reverse complement strand
GAGAGAGAGAAACAGAGAGAGAGAGAAACAGAGAGAGAGAGAACGGGAGAGAGGTACAGACAGAGACAGACAGAGACACAGAGACAGAGAGATACTCTGGTCTCCCAGTTTTCTGGGATCCTAGACTGTCCATCTGTATATTCCAATATCATGTCTATTTTACCAGAAATCCCTGGACCTGGCAGAGAAGGCCAGGTTTCTTTTGAGCCTTCATCCTGTCTCATCTCCCTGGATGTTAGGCAAGGTAAGCTAGTCAGGAGAAGCTGTGACTATGCTGCCTGTATGTGTGTCAGGCATCAGACTCAGGAGGCTTTCAGGAAAGCAGGCCTGTAGCATTTCTTGGCACCCTGGCCTGTTTTGGACACCCTTGAGACTACAGCATACTCTGGCTATTTCTACTGACTTTGGGCCAGAGCCAAGACACTGCCTAGGCTCCAAGGACCCTTGGGGCACACAGTGAGGTTGCTTACATAGGATGACGGTGGAGCCTCCCAGACCATTGAAGGGTTCGGGAGACTTTGGTTGTTTTCTGACAGGCCTGGGACTCCTATGCCTACCTAAAGCACAGCTCCAGGAAAGAGCCTTTTCTTAAAAAAAAAAATGGCAAGCCAGAGGTAACAACCCTAGACCTAGGAAGGGGGTGAGGTTGTGCTGGGGTTGGCAGGGAGGCCATTAACTGCTTAAAAAATCTCTGGGCACAAAAGCTACCGAGTCCTGAGATGCTGAGAGACCTCAGAGAAGCAAGATAGCCTGTCCCCACACCCTGAACCTCTGTGTGTTAGTAACAAGGTAAGGTGGAGGTTGGCAGGGTGTCCTGTGAGGCAGCTGAAAGGGAGCTTCAAAAAAAAGCAAGGGGGTCCTGGATGTCTCTGGTGAACAGGGTGGGGCAAGACAAGTCACTCACAAGGACTCAGATGCAGCCCTGGCTGCAGATGACTGTGTACAGTGGTCCCTTGACCCTGTGCAACCTAAGATGTCCACCTGCACTGAGCTCAAGACCTTGGAGACTGTGCTTCCTGAGTCAGGCTAGCCAAACCCTGTGTTGCCAGCCCTGTCCTCTGGTCAATGGCCTCCTGCTAGCTCACAGGCCTCTCCTGGGCCAAGAAGACCTCAGGAGGCTCTAGTCCTGCCTGTGTAGCCAGATTAGGGCAGCTCCCAAGCAGGTCTGCCTCCATGTTTAGAGGAGTAGGGACTTGCAGTCAGAATCCTCAAAACAATTCCGCTTGATGGCAGTAGAGCACCTAGAATGCCAACTGCTAGGCTGCATGAGCACTCTCCCTCTGCCCTTCCTGAGGCAAGAAACTCCAACCAGCTACCACCAGCCAACTACAGGGCAGCCAAGCATTAGGGCTTCCACTGGCCAGAGATGTTTGTCCATGCAGGACACTGTGGATGCCAAAGACATGTTTTGGAAGTTTGATGTTGCTTCGTGTGGTATGGTGTGGTGTGGTGTGGAGTGTGTTTGTGTGTGTGTGTGTGTGTGTGTGTGTGCTTGTATGTGTTTGAGTGTGTGTATGAACGTACCCATTCATGTACTCTCACCACCCAATAAGGTTCAGGAATATGGATGGGAGTACCTAAGTTTTGGGGGACAGTAGTATATGCATGGCAGAGGGAAGGTTCACCCATCACAGAACTCATCAGCTGCAGGGCACCTTCCAGCCACTGAAGACTGCAGCAGGAGGCTGGTGAGCACTAAGAAGCTTGAGCAGGTACTTGCAAAGGACCTTCCACATAAAACCCCATGGCAATCTGGTCTTTAGGGGTGGAGCCTCAAAAACAAACTCCTGGACTTGAAGACCAGGAGCTGACCTAGCCCACTCAGTGCCAAGCCAGGCAAACTGGGACGGGGATGGGCCCACAGATTAACCCAGCACCTGCCTGCCTGACCCTGCCCACACAGGCATCCCCTAAACCTGACAGCCAGTTCTCTTCTTGGGGATGCAGACTCCCTGGTCCATGCGCACACTCTGTCAAGTTGCCAGGTCAAGGCAGCCAGCAAGGCAGGCCCTCCCAGGATGACCATGGGCTGGTAGGGCACCCCAGTGTTGGTGTCAGACAGCTCAGGGCATGGGGGAAGGTGAAAAGAGGACACACGGGGTGGGGGTGGGGAAACACCACTCACTATGGGACACTAGGCCCAACACTGGCTTCCCATCTAGCAGCAGGAGTCTCTGAAGTAGACCCAGGGGAAATGGGTGGGCTGCTCTGTGTGTCCCTGGGGCCTTCAGTTTCCCTGGCCTGAGCCTTGAGTGAGGTGGGAGGTGAAAAGTAGCCCTCCTCATGCCCTCTGTAAACTTGGTCCACATTCCAGAGCACACAGGTTGGTATCTCAGGTACCTCTCAATATGAATTCTGGTTGATGCTGCCCCTCAAAGTCATCCAGTTATCAGACTACCTCAGAGTCCCAGAGGGATTCGCCGCCCACTTCACATTCTTGCCTGCAGGCCACCTAGCACCCTGAGCTGAGGACTAGGACATATCAAAAGACGGAATGAATATTCCATCCCAACCTGCCCCCTTGACAACCAGGCCCTGGCCTCTGGAACCCAGTTCTAAGCACCTACTAAGTCAGCATCTCCAGGCAACCAGGAAACCAGGCAACCATTATGAGCTAAATCCAGCTCCCTCTCTATAACCCCACACCCAACTTCCCCCACACCCCAGCCCTTCACCAACCACCACACAGCACTCAGGGGATACTTTACTCTCCTTCCTTCCTCCAAAGTCCCCCAGTCACTCTCACTATGGATCCTTCTTTCTATATCTCAGTACACACCAAACTACCTACCTGCGCAGGGGCTAGGCACTCATGAAACTCAGAGCTCTCCGAAGGGAATCAAGTGGATCAAAGATGACAGGGACCTAGAAACAAAGCACAATGAACATTTCTCACTTGTACCACCAGGATCCCTGCAGTGCAACCCTTCCCCTCAACAATTCCTCCTAGACTAATTCACAAGAACTTCTCAGGGTGTCCATTGGAAATTGTCAAGGTGCCTTCA
>NW_021622255.1:0-3497 GCF_004785775.1 Grammomys surdaster | reverse complement strand
GAGGTAGAAAGTAGGAGGTAGTAAGTAGTAGGAGGTAGTAGGAAGTAAGAAGTAGAGGAAGGAGAGAGAAAGTGAGAGGTGTCAGGAGACTGAAGGAGTGAGAATATAGTAAGAAGAGAGGAGAATAAAGAAGACTTGAAGAGACTCCACCGGACTCTGGCTTGTATCTATCTTTTGCGTCTCTCGCCCCTTTTTTCCCCTTCCTCCGTCCCCACTCTCTCTTGCTAGACCCTGACCTGCTGACCGGAGCAGCAGAACCGGCCGGCCTTTACAAAGTAGCAGAACCCGACGGCCGTTATAAAAGAAACGGCAGCTACAAAGTGGCGCCCAGACGTGCGGCAGCAAGAACCAGGGACCCAGTGAGGGACGTTACTGGAAGGAAGATCGACTGAAAATTCAGAGGTGAAACAGAGGTGATTGCCACAGAAAGCTGCCGTGTGGAGACCAGTAAGTCATAGTAATAATGGGGAAAGAAATAAGTCAGCCTGAACTCAACTCTCTGGTTTTGTTCTGTTGCTTGCTGTTTACGTGTATCAATTGTCTGCTTTTGTTTCGCTGTTTAAATGTTGCCTTTCATGCCCAAAAGAAAAAGAAACACATAGAATCCAAAATAGGACCAAAGGTTGAAGTAATCAATTTGTCAGAGCCAGATTGTGCTGACCTAGAGGAAGAGGCAGCCAAATATTTTGATCCTGAATGGCTTTCTTCCCGAAGGCCCCCTCCCTTTGCTCCTCCACCTCCAGATGCTCCTGCTATGGAGATGGTGGTCAAAGATCACAGAAAGGAGTTGCAGGACAAAATTTCTTTTCTTAAACAACAAATTTCTCTCCTTAAACAACAAATAGAGTTAGAGGAAGAGTATCAGGACTTAATTAGTCAGATACAAAAACTAAAGACAGGGAAGAGGTCTCGAGTGGGCAAGGAAAATTCCTCAGGTCCTCGAGTTCCTCAACCTGGAGTCCAAAGGCAGCCCCTGTCCTCTGGTTTCAGTTCAGCCACAGATCAGCCAGAGGAGGGAGAGATTAAGGTTTTCCCTGTATCAGAGACTAGAGACGCTCAAGGAGTTGCCTGGAGACATCACACAGGGTTTAACTTTCAAATTATTAAAGAATTAAAAAATTCAGTGTCACAATACGGTGCCACTGCTCCCTTTACTCTTGCAATCTTAGAATCTGTTGCAGAGGAGTGGCTGACTCCTGGTGATTGGGATACTCTAGTGAGAGCAGTTCTTAGTGGTGGTGACTATCTTATTTGGAAATCAGAGTATCATGAGAATTGTAAAGAGACAGCTAGAAGAAACATTCAGGCAGGTAATGGTTGGTCCTTTGATGCCTTAGTAGGAGAAGGGCAATTTGCTTCTAGTGATAACCAGATGCCATATGACCCAGGCTTATTCGCTCAAATTCAAAACGCGGCCATGAAGGCTTGGCGCAAACTCCCAGTAAAGGGAGACCCTGGTGCATCTTTGACCTCAGTCAGACAAGGACCTGATGAACGATTTTCTGATTTTGTTCATCGATTAATGACAACAGCAGGGAGGATTTTTGGTAATGTAGAGGCAGGTATAGATTATGTGAAACAACTTGCATATGAAAATGCCAATTCTGCCTGCCAAGCAGCCATTAGACCCTACAGGAAAAAGACAGACCTTACTGGGTATATCAGACTCTGTTCTGATATAGGGCCCTCCTACCAACAGGGCTTAGCTATGGCAGCCGCCATGCAAGGACAATCAGTAAGAGACTTTTTGGCAAGTAGAGACAAAAAGGCCTGTTTTAAATGTGGCAAGCCTGGACACTTTTCAAAATATTGCAAAGCAGAAAATGAGTTAACCCAGAGACAGCCCAGAAAACAGCCTGGGCTATGCCCACGTTGCAAACGTGGAAGGCATTGGGCTAGTGAATGTAGGTCCAAGACAGATGCACAAGGAAACACCCTTTCCTATAATCAGGGAAACGGGAACAGGGGCCAGCCCCAGGCCCCGAACCAATACAAGCCAAAGCAGGCTTATGGGGCAGTCAGTTTCATACCGACAAACAACAACCCCTTTCAGAACTTAGTCGAGCAACACCAGGAAGTGCAGGACTGGACCTCAGTTCTGCCACCCACACAGTATTAACCCCAGAAATGGGACCTCAGGCCTTACCCACTGGAGTGTTGGACCACTCTATCCAAATGTGTTTGGCCTGATAGTGGGAAGAAGCAGTGCTACTATGGAGGGACTACAAATTTTTCCTGGAGTTATAGACAATGATTATCAAGGTGAGATTAAGGTAATGGCCAAGGCAATACAGAATATAGTCACTATTCCTACAGGAAGGAGGATAGCTCAACTATTGTTACTTCCATTGATTCCTACTAATCATAAATCTTTGGATTCTGAAGGAAAATCTGCTGCAGATAGATTCTGGCATCCTAATACCAAAAAGAATTTTGCAACAGTCCTCTGGAAAGACCCATTAACTGGAACCTGGAATGGGCCAGATCCAGTGCTTATCTGGGGAAGAGGATCTGTCTGCATATATTCCCAAACGGCAGATGCCGCACGATGGCTGCCAGAGAGACTGATCAAACAAATAGACAATAATAACAAATCCAGGGAGGAGAAACCCCCTGAGAAGCGTATTTTTCCTTTACAGGAAACATGAAGATGCTTCACTGGAGCGAATCAACCAGTATACCTGACTTGGGAACTTCTCAGTGCGGAAGAAGACATCACCACCCGCACCTCCAGGGTGGCTCTTCTCAGTGCGGAAGAAGACATCACCACCCGCACCTCCAGGGTGGCTCTTCTCAGTGTGGAAGAAGACATCACCACCCGCACCTCCAGGGTGGCTCTATTAGACTCTTGGTTCCCTGATTTATGATTTAGTGGTACATTGTTTAAACCCTAGAGAAAACCCATTACCATAGTTACTATAGTTGTGTTTTAGGTTTGAGATTGATTGGGACAGAAATAGGGATTTTCTTACTTGTTTTGTTAAGATCAAAGCTATGATCAGTTCTGTACTTATATAGATTTAGATTTAGAAAATAGTGTTACAGAATAGAAGAGGCTTATACTTTTTACTCCTCCAACAGAAGAAGTTATGTACTACCCTTAAAAAGAGTGTTGTATTTGCGCTAACCATTCAGGCATTGCTAAGTCTCTTGTCTCTCGAGTTCATGCTGCTCAACAAACTGATGGCTTTTGTACTACAACAGATAGACATTACACAAATGAAACCCATACAGGTCCATTATTACAGGCTGGAAGTAGGGGACTAAAACCTCTGTCATCAAGACTGACGAGGATTAACCCTTAACTTACGCGCTAAGCCGGATAGTCAATGACGGGTAAGAGAACACCTCAAGACCCTTGCCCCTAACTGGGAGGCCTCACCATCCTAAGACAGGAGCTCAACCAATGACTGTTGAGTATCCAGAGACGGGAAAGGGAGGCTGGGGTCCTTTGTTCCAACCTAAGGCAGGCACGGTTTCCGTAAGTTTTCCCAGCC
>NW_021622254.1:7502-8882 GCF_004785775.1 Grammomys surdaster | reverse complement strand
CCGGCCTTTACAAAGTAGCAGAACCCGACGGCCGTTACAAAAGAAACGGCCGTTACACATATATTTACTGATTTAGCTACACTGTATCATAAAGCAATGCAATACTGTATTCATTCAATAATACTAAATTTTCTACTTTCCCCTCAGTTTTATATTAACTCTTCATGTGACTATTGGCTATAGGTATTTTTATAATTCCTACTGTCAATGCTGAGCCATTACAAGTATTCTAAAGTGCATGACTTTTGATTCTGACCTATTGAAGGCTGTGGCCATGCCAACTAGTAAACAAGTTCAAACTACAAGCTTTCATTGACTGGAAAATGAACACAAATCATAAGCTTCTATCTTATGATTGACTAAGAAAGATGATTTTTTCATTGATCCTATCATAACCTTCAGAATTTGAACAATTACCCCTTTCTTAATTGATGTTTTGTCGGTGTACAGTGACACTCAACTGTTCCAATGTGAGGTCCTTATACTGATTATTAACCCTTCCTCAAGTGGATTTTCTTTTTTTTTTTAAATGAGTTCCCAAGTGACCTCTATTAGCATCCTAAACTGACATTATTGAAAGTGTTTCCAGAGTTAAGTGTCCAAGGTAATTCAGTTGTGATCACATTCTACATTGTGAAGCTTTGTAGTGACTTGACATTAGATGCTTCTTCCTAATGAATAAACTTTAAGGGAGGAAAACCAATATTGTCTTCTCATACCAGACCAGGATGTGGTCATTGATCATCACACGGACAAACTTCTTGACTTCGATGCTGAGAACAGAACACAGGTTCTCTGAAAAATGAACAACTGCTCTTGACTTTTTAGTCATTTTTCCAGCCCCCAAGTGTGGGTCTATCTAAAAAGATAATGGGGACAAATCCCTGCTGAATAAGGTAAAATAAAAATATTACTAAAAGTAAAGTAGAGAATAGAAAGGGACTTAAGATAAAAAGGCAATTGAAAGATTGTCTATCAATGAATACATTCAGGTTAGCTGTTATTCTTCCCTTAGGTGTCCCATTATATTCTGCTTTCCATATTTTATAATAGATACTTGGAGCCTTTTAATAAATAAGCGATGTATTTTTTCTAATTTAAAGCTTCTGAAGTTTCTCTTTGAATTTGATATTTTATTTCTCTGATTAAAGCAGCTTTAAATGACTCATGTTTTGTTTGAAGTCTGAAATATTAAGATATAGTTTCTTCAAACATTGCTTTTACTCATTCCTTGCTATTCTTTTTTATGTTGAATCTTCTCTTTATTTCATGTATTTTGTTATCCATTTCTTATTTCTATGGATCTATGCTCCATTTTAATTGCACTTGTGTGTGCATACATGTGTGAGTCTCTCTCTCTCTCTCTCTCTCTCTCTCTCT
>NW_021622254.1:4096-7402 GCF_004785775.1 Grammomys surdaster | reverse complement strand
TCTCTCTCTCTCTCTCTCTCTGTGTGTGTGTGTGTGTGCGCGTGTGTAAACCTCAGAAGTGCATGTTGAGACCAGAAGACAAGTTGAGGAAGTTAGTTCTCTCTCTCCATCATTTGTGTCCCAGGAAGTAAACTCGGGTCATTAGACTTGGTGGCAAATGGCTTTAGCTCAGCCACCTTGCTGTCCCTGATTAAATATTTTATTGTATCAGGATTTTTTTTTGTTTGCAAGACAGGATTTCACTGTGTAGCATTGACATCCTGGAACTCAATGGTGGCCTCGAACTTAGAGAGATCCACCTGCCTCTTCTTCCAGAGTGCTGGGATTAAAGATGTGCACCACATCACCTGGCTACAACAGGATTCTTAATTCTTTTGCTTACTTTACAGCCAAAACATGACTCAGTTGCAAATACTTACCTGATAATGGCATACACTTTGTCACTAGAATATATTTTTATGCAGACAGGTACTGTAAAATGCTGAAACAAATCCATGAACCTATGACTTTAATGGGACTACCCATTTCTTAGGGGAGACTCATTGAAGCTCGTCAGATTCTTTTCTTGGAATATGTTAACCATTTCTAAACTAAAGCTCCTTAGTTGTAGTATTAAAAAGAATTTGAAAGGTATGAGTCTCCTTTTCCCTTGCCTTGAAGTTTTTGAACTAAAATTTCAGTTCAAAAAATGTATTCACTACAACTTTCATGGAAATAAAAACATCTTTTCTTCTTTTCAACACGGCAGCATGAGACATGCACAAGCAGCTTGATAAACCATGAGTGAAATATTAGTTACTATTGAATGGCTTCACAACAGTTTAAGTTTTGAAAGCAAGCAAGTTTGAAAACCATGTAATTTTAGGGTAGATTCATTAAGAAACATTATCAAGGGCTGGAGAAATGGCTTAGGGGTTAGAAGCAATGACTTCTCTTCCAGAGGTCCTGAGTTCAATTCCCAGAAACCACATGGTGGGTCACAACCATTTGTAATGGGGACCCAATTCCCTCTTCTGGTGAGTCTGAAGACAGCTACAGTGTACTCATGCATAAGGTAAATAAATATTAAAAAAATGTTCTTTAAAAAATTATCAAACCTGTTCTCAAAGCTATTTGGTGCAGCTTTTTCTGTTCAGAAACACTGTATCCCTGAACTTTAAAATAATGAAAAAAAAGACCTTCACTAAAACTTTGCCACTGGTCAGCCACTGAGCTGACGTGCAGCAGGGCAGGGTAGACTATGATCGGGGTGAATGGACTTTCCCCTCTGCCCTCGGAAGGTTTCCTGGAATAAAATGTCTGAGATAAATTAGATGGGAGAAGATTGTGTAAATGTCCTTAACTACAGCCCAACATGATTCAGAAGCTTTTGGGCCCCACTCTTTCTAGGGGAAGTGAAATACATAAAATGTCAGAAAACAGCATGCTGGACTTTTCTCTTGTTGCTGGACTTTTTTGTTTTGCTTTTATTGTCAACCTTACACAAGTAAGGCTCATCTTCAAAGACAACTTCTTAATTGAAAAAAAGGCCTCCATCAGACAGGTCTGTGGGCAAATATGTAGGGAATTTTCTTGACTAATTATTGATGTGAGAAAGCCCAACAAATTGTGGGCAATGTGACCCCTGGGTAGGTAGTCCTTGGTCATATGAAAAAAACAAGCTGAGCCAACCATGGGGAGCAAGCAAGTAAACAGCATTCCTCCATGGTCTCTGTTATAATTCCTGCTTCCAGGTTCCTGCTTGCCAGGGTTACTGCCCTGATCTCCCTTCATGATAGACTATGAGCTGTGAGACAGTATAAATAAAACCCTTAAGTTGGTGTTCATCGTGATGTTTATCACAGCTTAGAAAACAAATTAGAACAAACAGTAAAAATCATTTAGGGAAAGTCACAGGCGTGAAGAATATACAATAAATGGGACAACATGTATTTGCTCTGCAAACTTGGTGGGCAATATGGTGTCCAATCTTTGAGAACACCCCACCTGAGGGCTGCCTCCATTACATCTGATGGAAATCTGACAGAAGGCTGAGGACAGAGGGACGCCTGTTACACTGTACATCTCTTCTTGCTCTTAATTGCTAAATCACAACCTGTATTTTTTTTTTAACAGCGTCTGTTGTTTGTGATAGTCCTTAACAGGTAATGTGCTACAATTTTAAAACAGGTATTCCGTTCTTCACTAAGAGAAGCAGTTTTAGGGGCTGGAGAGATGGTTCAGTGGTTAAGAGCACAGAGTGTCATTGAAGAGGATCAAGGCCTGGTTACCCGCACCCACATTAGAAGGTTCACAACTGCTTCTAACTCCAGCTCCAGGGGACCAGACACTTCTAGTCTTTGAGGGTGCCCCCACATCTCCACACACATACTAAAAATAAATAAATAATTAAAAAAGAAAAACCAGTTGTCAGCTCACCTTAATATTGCACTTTATACGATATTTTTTATTTGTTTTTGAAAACAGATAAAAAGGTGTGTTGAATATTAGCAAAGTTCAGAGTTAGCAAGACCAAGTGAAAGGGGTATCATTGAAATCAACACAAGATGCTAATTAGTAGAGTTGTCTTAGTCTCAGTCTCTTATTATTCCTAATGATGTGAAAAATCAAAACAGTTTACCAGTGTACAGTTACGATGTCACCTATCCTGCATAGGCTCTCTAATAACGCTAACACCAGTGACAGAAACAGTAACTAATGTTTGTTTATTTAGTGTCCATTAGGTAACAGGGACAGAGTAGGCCTGCAGAGTTTTACATATTTCACCCCTAATTTTGCAGTAATCCCTGAAAGGTAATGTGCTCTTTAGTCAGTTTTACAGATGAAGGTTCTAGGATGCTGTCTACCATACCATTGGGCTGGGACTCAGAGCTGGAATCTGAGTCACTCAATATTGAATGCTAAGACTTGTGTTGTTTACTGCCTAATCTGTCTTGAGGTGGCTTGCCATTCTAGGAGTAATAAACTGATGTTTGTTATGTGAAACGTTGGTCTAAAACTGGTACAACCACTCTGGAAATCAATCAGAAGATTCCTCAGAAAATTAGAAATAGCTCGACCTGAAGACCCAGCTATATCATCCGTGGGCATATGAAGATGACCGACCATGCCACAGGGGCACGTGTTCCACTATGTTCATAGCAGCCTTATTTGTGATAGCCAGAAGCTGAAAACAACCCAGATGTCCCACAAATGAGGAAAAAATACAGAAAATGTGGTTCATTTACAGAATAGAATACTATTCATCTAGTGACAAGGACATCATGAATTTTATGTGAATAATATATCATTTTCATCTTTACCTTA
>NW_021622254.1:0-3996 GCF_004785775.1 Grammomys surdaster | reverse complement strand
CCAAAAAGCTAACCCAACCTCTTCTACCCCTAACCCTGTAACTTTAACCCTAACCCTAATGCCCCTTAACACTAACCCACCCTTATCCCTAATCCTCATATCATAACCCTAACACTAACCACCTAACCCTAACCCCCGTAAAGCTAACCCCCTACCCTATAACCCTATCCCCTAACTTCTCTAAGCCAAATCCCTCACTGAACCCTAACTCTAAAAAGCTCTGTGCCATTTTGGCCTAGGGTTACAGTTCCAGTCCTGAGTCTTTTCTGAAGGACTGATAGATTAGTAGCTCTAACCCTCTAACCCCAATGGCTTGTTTAAAATAAAATACTTTTCATTTGCATTGATCTGGTGTTTTGAGGTATGTTGGATCCAAGTAGACCTCATAACACAAAGGCTTTACCACATTAAGTACATTCATAAGGTTTCTCTCTACTATGTACTCTTTTCTACATTTGGAGGTAACTGTGAAGGACAAAGGCTTTACAACATTGCTTTCATCCATCAGGCTTCTCTCCAGTGTGATTTCTTTCATGGTTTGTTTGTTTGTTTTCTTTTTTTGTCTGAATTAGGGTTTTATTGCTGTGAAAAGATACCATGACTAAGGTAACTCTTATAAAAGACAGCATTTAATGGAGATTGGAGATGCCCTACAGATTCAAAGGTTCAGTCCATTCTCATCACCGAGGGAAGCACGGCAGTGTCCAGTGCTGGAAGAGCTGAAAAGCCTATCACCACAGTGACACAATTCCTCAAACAAGGCCACATATTCTAATAGTGCCACTTTCCCTTGGGCCAAGCATATTCAAACCACCATGTTTGAAAGTTATTGTGACTTGAAAAGGCTTTACCACATACATATGGTTTCTCTCCTTATATGTTCTTTTATGTATTTTGAGATTACTTGGTTGTGAAAAGGCTTTACCACATTGATTACATTCATAGGGTTTCTCTCCAGTATGCATTGTTTATGGTTTTGAAGATTACTATGACATACAAAAGCTTTACTGCATTGATTACACTTATAGGGTTTCTCTCCAGTATGTGTTATGTATTTGAAGATAATTATGATATGCAAAGGTTTCACCACATTGATCACATTCATAGGGTTTCTCTCCAGTATGTGTTCTTTTATAGTTTTGAAGACTACGGTGATATGCAAAGGCTTTATCACACTGATCACATTCATAAGGTTTCACTCCAGTATGCATTCTTTCATGGTTTTGAAGACTAATGTAACATGCAAAGGCTTTACCACACTGAATACATTCATAGGGCTTCTCTCCAGTATGTGTTTTAACATGACTTTGAAGTCCACAATGATATGCAAAAGCTTTACCACACTGATTACATTCATAAGGTTTCTCTCCAGTATGCATTCTTTTATGTCTTTGGAGATGACTGGAACATACAAAGGCTTTACCACACTGATTACATTCATAGGGTTTCTCTCCAGTATGTGTTCTTTTATGGATTTGGAGATGACTGTGTCGTGCAAAGGCTTTATCACATCGATTACATTTGTAAGGTTTCTCTCCAGTATGAATTCTTTCATGCCTTCGAAGCTGACCATAGCATGCAAAGGCTTTACCACACTGATTACATTCATACGGTTTCTCTCCAGTATGTGTTCTTTTATGTATTTGGAGATAACTGTGATGGGAATAGGCTTTATCGCACTGATTACACTTGTAAGGTTTCTCTCCAGTATGTGTTCTTTTATGGATTTGAAGATAACAGTGATATACAAAGGTTTTACCACATTGATTACACTCATAGGGCTTCTCTCCAGTATGTGTTTTTTTATGAATTTGGAGATGACTATATTGTGAATAGGCTTTATCACATCGATTACATTTGTAGGGTTTCTCTTCAGTATGAATTCTTTCAAGCTTTTGAGGATAACTGTGATGGGCAAAGGCTTTACCACATTGAGTATATTCAGAGGGTTTCTCTCCAGTAAGACTTCTTTCATGCCTGCAAAGATAATTGGCACATGTCAAAGCTTTACCACATTCATTATACCATTCAATATGTTTATCTGTGGGAATTAATTTTATAATCTGGACTAGTTGTAAAGAGGAATGAGATCTTAAGGTCTTATCAGTTGGTTTACAATCGTGATTCTCCTTCAGTATGGCTTGCTTTACTTCTTTGAAGATGCTTATAATGCTGACAGTGTTTATTACATGGCTCACATTTATACAGTCCTTTTCCTTTTTGAATTTTTCACAAATACAAAGAACTCACAGCTTTACCACACTGAGTGCATTTATAAATTTTCCTATCATGTGAAATATGCTGCATTTGCATACAGAGTTTGCAATGGGAACCAGGACAAACAGAGAAAATTTTCCCCATTCCTACTGCAGTGTGAGTTTGTGGATATATTCCCAATGAAGTTGGAAAACTAATTAATTATAAACTTGGATCACACTGAAAAAGTCTATTTCAAATGGGGGAATATCTTCTAATTGTTCTGGGAGAGACAGAGAGGTACACTGCTTCTTTCAGTATCCCTATGATCACAAGGCTTGTATCCATTGTGACACATGATATATCTATTAAAAGAAGAATGGGAAAGGAAAGATTTCCACATTGCATTCACAGTTTGCCCTTTTGTTCATCAAAGACATGTGATACAGGGATTAAAGTTTTTCTTCAACAACATTCTTGATTCTCATAAACTGCCTCTCTCACTAACCTTAGCGATGTTACTACAGGTTTGTGAGCAACACCAGCTTTACTATGGAATACTTGCTAATTAGATTTTGGACATATACACCTATTCAATGTATATATCTTATGCAATATAGGAGTGGCATGAATCTAAATAGATTGGCAGTTCTACAGAGTAGCTCCAAGAAAGTAGGTGCAAACGGTAATGTCTGTTAAGGGATTGTTTCCTAGTCTTCTTTCTTAGAGGAGTGCCTTGCAAACACAAATCAGACACATGTCACCGAGGTTCATCGATCCTTGTGAACTTAATAATCATCAATATAGTTAAAAAGGTGCTTTTATTACACTGTTGTTTTTCTTTAAAATGCCCAGGACACATTAAAATTTCTTTAGTGGCATGCTCATACCAACTTGCACATGAAAATTACCTTGCATGTCTTCTAGAACTTTGACAATGTTCTTCAATATTATGGTCTTTCCAGTCGTAGCCTAAAATATAGTACCAGAAAATGTATGATTACTGGAAATTAGGCAAAATTTAAGTCACTATCTTCAGTGAACCTGATTTATTCACCTCAATCCTCATTCTCAATTGAAGTTACAGAAGAGCATCAGTAACAAAGAAACATTTGTTCCTTTATTTTAAAAAGTAAAAGAAAATTCACTGTCTTACCTATAGCAGTGAGGTTCCTGTAGGTTTCCAGCATCACATCTCTGTAGAGACTCTTCTGTGAAGGATCCAGCAAAGCCCATTCTTCTTGAGTGAAGTTCACATGCACATCATCATAGGTCACTGCATTCTAAAATATCCCACACATGTGTATGAAAGAAATCATGATACAGATAATCGTGTAAATTTATACTTTATTGACAATATATATAATTCTAGTGGTTCCTCCACTTATTTCCTGACCCAGAAGCTCTAATGTAATCACTAAGTGATCTTAGAAGTAAACTGAATAATGAGGTTCACCTCTGTCATTTCTTTGCTCTTTGAATAAGATACAGCCTTACAGGAGAAATGCCAATTAACACAGAAGGGAGAAGGGAGGAAGAGGGAGGGAAGGAGGGAGAAGGAGAGAAAAAGAGAGAGACCACGACAAGTAAACAGTACTGAGCACGCATCAGAGAAATTGTATGAACAGTTACTAACTACAAAAAATGATGGACAAACTGGATGAATTGACTCATGCCTTCCTTTAATTCAGGAAGCAGTCAGGTGTATCTCACTGAATTACATGCCAGCCTGGTCTATCCAGGACAGACAGAGATATATATTAAGACTCTGTCTCCCCTGTAAAAATCAATCAAGCAAGA
>NW_021622253.1:7502-8882 GCF_004785775.1 Grammomys surdaster | reverse complement strand
CCGGCCTTTACAAAGTAGCAGAACCCGACGGCCGTTACAAAAGAAACGGCCGTTACACATATATTTACTGATTTAGCTACACTGTATCATAAAGCAATGCAATACTGTATTCATTCAATAATACTAAATTTTCTACTTTCCCCTCAGTTTTATATTAACTCTTCATGTGACTATTGGCTATAGGTATTTTTATAATTCCTACTGTCAATGCTGAGCCATTACAAGTATTCTAAAGTGCATGACTTTTGATTCTGACCTATTGAAGGCTGTGGCCATGCCAACTAGTAAACAAGTTCAAACTACAAGCTTTCATTGACTGGAAAATGAACTCAAATCATAAGCTTCTATCTTATGATTGACTAAGAAAGATGATTTTTTCATTGATCCTATCATAACCTTCAGAATTTGAACAATTACCCCTTTCTTAATTGATGTTTTGTCGGTGTACAGTGACACTCAACTGTTCCAATGTGAGGTCCTTATACTGATTATTAACCCTTCCTCAAGTGGATTTTCTTTTTTTTTTTAAATGAGTTCCCAAGTGACCTCTATTAGCATCCTAAACTGACATTATTGAAAGTGTTTCCAGAGTTAAGTGTCCAAGGTAATTCAGTTGTGATCACATTCTACATTGTGAAGCTTTGTAGTGACTTGACATTAGATGCTTCTTCCTAATGAATAAACTTTAAGGGAGGAAAACCAATATTGTCTTCTCATACCAGACCAGGATGTGGTCATTGATCATCACACGGACAAACTTCTTGACTTCGATGCTGAGAACAGAACACAGGTTCTCTGAAAAATGAACAACTGCTCTTGACTTTTTAGTCATTTTTCCAGCCCCCAAGTGTGGGTCTATCTAAAAAGATAGTGGGGACAAATCCCTGCTGAATAAGGTAAAATAAAAATATTACTAAAAGTAAAGTAGAGAATAGAAAGGGACTTAAGATAAAAAGGCAATTGAAAGATTGTCTATCAATGAATACATTCAGGTTAGCTGTTATTCTTCCCTTAGGTGTCCCATTATATTCTGCTTTCCATATTTTATAATAGATACTTGGAGCCTTTTAATAAATAAGCGATGTATTTTTTCTAATTTAAAGCTTCTGAAGTTTCTCTTTGAATTTGATATTTTATTTCTCTGATTAAAGCAGCTTTAAATGACTCATGTTTTGTTTGAAGTCTGAAATATTAAGATATAGTTTCTTCAAACATTGCTTTTACTCATTCCTTGCTATTCTTTTTTATGTTGAATCTTCTCTTTATTTCATGTATTTTGTTATCCATTTCTTATTTCTATGGATCTATGCTCCATTTTAATTGCACTTGTGTGTGCATACATGTGTGAGTCTCTCTCTCTCTCTCTCTCTCTCTCTCTCT
>NW_021622253.1:4096-7402 GCF_004785775.1 Grammomys surdaster | reverse complement strand
TCTCTCTCTCTCTCTCTCTCTGTGTGTGTGTGTGTGTGCGCGTGTGTAAACCTCAGAAGTGCATGTTGAGACCAGAAGACAAGTTGAGGAAGTTAGTTCTCTCTCTCCATCATTTGTGTCCCAGGAAGTAAACTCGGGTCATTAGACTTGGTGGCAAATGGCTTTAGCTCAGCCACCTTGCTGTCCCTGATTAAATATTTTATTGTATCAGGATTTTTTTTTGTTTGCAAGACAGGATTTCACTGTGTAGCATTGACATCCTGGAACTCAATGGTGGCCTCGAACTTAGAGAGATCCACCTGCCTCTTCTTCCAGAGTGCTGGGATTAAAGATGTGCACCACATCACCTGGCTACAACAGGATTCTTAATTCTTTTGCTTACTTTACAGCCAAAACATGACTCAGTTGCAAATACTTACCTGATAATGGCATACACTTTGTCACTAGAATATATTTTTATGCAGACAGGTACTGTAAAATGCTGAAACAAATCCATGAACCTATGACTTTAATGGGACTACCCATTTCTTAGGGGAGACTCATTGAAGCTCGTCAGATTCTTTTCTTGGAATATGTTAACCATTTCTAAACTAAAGCTCCTTAGTTGTAGTATTAAAAAGAATTTGAAAGGTATGAGTCTCCTTTTCCCTTGCCTTGAAGTTTTTGAACTAAAATTTCAGTTCAAAAAATGTATTCACTACAACTTTCATGGAAATAAAAACATCTTTTCTTCTTTTCAACACGGCAGCATGAGACATGCACAAGCAGCTTGATAAACCATGAGTGAAATATTAGTTACTATTGAATGGCTTCACAACAGTTTAAGTTTTGAAAGCAAGCAAGTTTGAAAACCATGTAATTTTAGGGTAGATTCATTAAGAAACATTATCAAGGGCTGGAGAAATGGCTTAGGGGTTAGAAGCAATGACTTCTCTTCCAGAGGTCCTGAGTTCAATTCCCAGAAACCACATGGTGGGTCACAACCATTTGTAATGGGGACCCAATTCCCTCTTCTGGTGAGTCTGAAGACAGCTACAGTGTACTCATGCATAAGGTAAATAAATATTAAAAAAATGTTCTTTAAAAAATTATCAAACCTGTTCTCAAAGCTATTTGGTGCAGCTTTTTCTGTTCAGAAACACTGTATCCCTGAACTTTAAAATAATGAAAAAAAAGACCTTCACTAAAACTTTGCCACTGGTCAGCCACTGAGCTGACGTGCAGCAGGGCAGGGTAGACTATGATCGGGGTGAATGGACTTTCCCCTCTGCCCTCGGAAGGTTTCCTGGAATAAAATGTCTGAGATAAATTAGATGGGAGAAGATTGTGTAAATGTCCTTAACTACAGCCCAACATGATTCAGAAGCTTTTGGGCCCCACTCTTTCTAGGGGAAGTGAAATACATAAAATGTCAGAAAACAGCATGCTGGACTTTTCTCTTGTTGCTGGCCTTTTTTGTTTTGCTTTCATTGTCAACCTTACACAAGTAAGGCTCATCTTCAAAGACAACTTCTTAATTGAAAAAAAGGCCTCCATCAGACAGGTCTGTGGGCAAATATGTAGGGAATTTTCTTGACTAATTATTGATGTGAGAAAGCCCAACAAATTGTGGGCAATGTGACCCCTGGGTAGGTAGTCCTTGGTCATATGAAAAAAACAAGCTGAGCCAACCATGGGGAGCAAGCAAGTAAACAGCATTCCTCCATGGTCTCTGTTATAATTCCTGCTTCCAGGTTCCTGCTTGCCAGGGTTACTGCCCTGATCTCCCTTCATGATAGACTATGAGCTGTGAGACAGTATAAATAAAACCCTTAAGTTGGTGTTCATCGTGATGTTTATCACAGCTTAGAAAACAAATTAGAACAAACAGTAAAAATCATTTAGGGAAAGTCACAGGCGTGAAGAATATACAATAAATGGGACAACATGTATTTGCTCTGCAAACTTGGTGGGCAATATGGTGTCCAATCTTTGAGAACACCCCACCTGAGGGCTGCCTCCATTACATCTGATGGAAATCTGACAGAAGGCTGAGGACAGAGGGACGCCTGTTACACTGTACATCTCTTCTTGCTCTTAATTGCTAAATCACAACCTGTATTTTTTTTTTAACAGCGTCTGTTGTTTGTGATAGTCCTTAACAGGTAATGTGCTACAATTTTAAAACAGGTATTCCGTTCTTCACTAAGAGAAGCAGTTTTAGGGGCTGGAGAGATGGTTCAGTGGTTAAGAGCACAGAGTGCCATTGAAGAGGATCAAGGCCTGGTTACCCGCACCCACATTAGAAGGTTCACAACTGCTTCTAACTCCAGCTCCAGGGGACCAGACACTTCTAGTCTTTGAGGGTGCCCCCACATCTCCACACACATACTAAAAATAAATAAATAATTAAAAAAGAAAAACCAGTTGTCAGCTCACCTTAATATTGCACTTTATATGATATTTTTTATTTGTTTTTGAAAACAGATAAAAAGGTGGGTTGAATATTAGCAAAGTTCAGAGTTAGCAAGTCCAAGTGAAAGGGGTATCATTGAAATCAACACAAGATGCTAATTAGTAGAGTTGTCTTAGTCTCAGTCTCTTATTATTCCTAATGATGTGAAAAATCAAAACAGTTTACCAGTGTACAGTTACGATGTCACCTATCCTGCATAGGCTCTCTAATAACGCTAACACCAGTGACAGAAACAGTAACTAATGTTTGTTTATTTAGTGTCCATTAGGTAACAGGGACAGAGTAGGCCTGCAGAGTTTTACATATTTCACCCCTAATTTTGCAGTAATCCCTGAAAGGTAATGTGCTCTTTAGTCAGTTTTACAGATGAAGGTTCTAGGATGCTGTCTACCATACCATTGGGCTGGGACTCAGAGCTGGAATCTGAGTCACTCAATATTGAATGCTAAGACTTGTGTTGTTTACTGCCTAATCTGTCTTGAGGTGGCTTGCCATTCTAGGAGTAATAAACTGATGTTTGTTATGTGAAACGTTGGTCTAAAACTGGTACAACCACTCTGGAAATCAATCAGAAGATTCCTCAGAAAATTAGAAATAGCTCGACCTGAAGACCCAGCTATATCATCCGTGGGCATATGAAGATGACCGACCATGCCACAGGGGCACGTGTTCCACTATGTTCATAGCAGCCTTATTTGTGATAGCCAGAAGCTGAAAACAACCCAGATGTCCCACAAATGAGGAAAAAATACAGAAAATGTGGTTCATTTACAGAATAGAATACTATTCATCTAGTGACAAGGACATCATGAATTTTATGTGAATAATATATCATTTTCATCTTTACCTTA
>NW_021622253.1:0-3996 GCF_004785775.1 Grammomys surdaster | reverse complement strand
CCAAAAAGCTAACCCAACCTCTTCTACCCCTAACCCTGTAACTTTAACCCTAACCCTAATGCCCCTTAACACTAACCCACCCTTATCCCTAATCCTCATATCATAACCCTAACACTAACCACCTAACCCTAACCCCCGTAAAGCTAACCCCCTACCCTATAACCCTATCCCCTAACTTCTCTAAGCCAAATCCCTCACTGAACCCTAACTCTAAAAAGCTCTGTGCCATTTTGGCCTAGGGTTACAGTTCCAGTCCTGAGTCTTTTCTGAAGGACTGATAGATTAGTAGCTCTAACCCTCTAACCCCAATGGCTTGTTTAAAATAAAATACTTTTCATTTGCATTGATCTGGTGTTTTGAGGTATGTTGGATCCAAGTAGACCTCATAACACAAAGGCTTTACCACATTAAGTACATTCATAAGGTTTCTCTCTACTATGTACTCTTTTCTACATTTGGAGGTAACTGTGAAGGACAAAGGCTTTACAACATTGCTTTCATCCATCAGGCTTCTCTCCAGTGTGATTTCTTTCATGGTTTGTTTGTTTGTTTTCTTTTTTTGTCTGAATTAGGGTTTTATTGCTGTGAAAAGATACCATGACTAAGGTAACTCTTATAAAAGACAGCATTTAATGGAGATTGGAGATGCCCTACAGATTCAAAGGTTCAGTCCATTCTCATCACCGAGGGAAGCACGGCAGTGTCCAGTGCTGGAAGAGCTGAAAAGCCTATCACCACAGTGACACAATTCCTCAAACAAGGCCACATATTCTAATAGTGCCACTTTCCCTTGGGCCAAGCATATTCAAACCACCATGTTTGAAAGTTATTGTGACTTGAAAAGGCTTTACCACATACATATGGTTTCTCTCCTTATATGTTCTTTTATGTATTTTGAGATTACTTGGTTGTGAAAAGGCTTTACCACATTGATTACATTCATAGGGTTTCTCTCCAGTATGCATTGTTTATGGTTTTGAAGATTACTATGACATACAAAAGCTTTACTGCATTGATTACACTTATAGGGTTTCTCTCCAGTATGTGTTATGTATTTGAAGATAATTATGATATGCAAAGGTTTCACCACATTGATCACATTCATAGGGTTTCTCTCCAGTATGTGTTCTTTTATAGTTTTGAAGACTACGGTGATATGCAAAGGCTTTATCACACTGATCACATTCATAAGGTTTCACTCCAGTATGCATTCTTTCATGGTTTTGAAGACTAATGTAACATGCAAAGGCTTTACCACACTGAATACATTCATAGGGCTTCTCTCCAGTATGTGTTTTAACATGACTTTGAAGTCCACAATGATATGCAAAAGCTTTACCACACTGATTACATTCATAAGGTTTCTCTCCAGTATGCATTCTTTTATGTCTTTGGAGATGACTGGAACATACAAAGGCTTTACCACACTGATTACATTCATAGGGTTTCTCTCCAGTATGTGTTCTTTTATGGATTTGGAGATGACTGTGTCATGCAAAGGCTTTATCACATCGATTACATTTGTAAGGTTTCTCTCCAGTATGAATTCTTTCATGCCTTCGAAGCTGACCATAGCATGCAAAGGCTTTACCACACTGATTACATTCATACGGTTTCTCTCCAGTATGTGTTCTTTTATGTATTTGGAGATAACTGTGATGGGAATAGGCTTTATCGCACTGATTACACTTGTAAGGTTTCTCTCCAGTATGTGTTCTTTTATGGATTTGAAGATAACAGTGATATACAAAGGTTTTACCACATTGATTACACTCATAGGGCTTCTCTCCAGTATGTGCTTTTTTATGAATTTGGAGATGACTATATTGTGAATAGGCTTTATCACATCGATTACATTTGTAGGGTTTCTCTTCAGTATGAATTCTTTCAAGCTTTTGAGGATAACTGTGATGGGCAAAGGCTTTACCACATTGAGTATATTCAGAGGGTTTCTCTCCAGTAAGACTTCTTTCATGCCTGCAAAGATAATTGGCACATGTCAAAGCTTTACCACATTCATTATACCATTCAATATGTTTATCTGTGGGAATTAATTTTATAATCTGGACTAGTTGTAAAGAGGAATGAGATCTTAAGGTCTTATCAGTTGGTTTACAATCGTGATTCTCCTTCAGTATGGCTTGCTTTACTTCTTTGAAGATGCTTATAATGCTGACAGTGTTTATTACATGGCTCACATTTATACAGTCCTTTTCCTTTTTGAATTTTTCACAAATACAAAGAACTCACAGCTTTACCACACTGAGTGCATTTATAAATTTTCCTATCATGTGAAATATGCTGCATTTGCATACAGAGTTTGCAATGGGAACCAGGACAAACAGAGAAAATTTTCCCCATTCCTACTGCAGTGTGAGTTTGTGGATATATTCCCAATGAAGTTGGAAAACTAATTAATTATAAACTTGGATCACACTGAAAAAGTCTATTTCAAATGGGGGAATATCTTCTAATTGTTCTGGGAGAGACAGAGAGGTACACTGCTTCTTTCAGTATCCCTATGATCACAAGGCTTGTATCCATTGTGACACATGATATATCTATTAAAAGAAGAATGGGAAAGGAAAGATTTCCACATTGCATTCACAGTTTGCCCTTTTGTTCATCAAAGACATGTGATACAGGGATTAAAGTTTTTCTTCAACAACATTCTTGATTCTCATAAACTGCCTCTCTCACTAACCTTAGCGATGTTACTACAGGTTTGTGAGCAACACCAGCTTTACTATGGAATACTTGCTAATTAGATTTTGGACATATACACCTATTCAATGTATATATCTTATGCAATATAGGAGTGGCATGAATCTAAATAGATTGGCAGTTCTACAGAGTAGCTCCAAGAAAGTAGGTGCAAACGGTAATGTCTGTTAAGGGATTGTTTCCTAGTCTTCTTTCTTAGAGGAGTGCCTTGCAAACACAAATCAGACACATGTCACCGAGGTTCATCGATCCTTGTGAACTTAATAATCATCAATATAGTTAAAAAGGTGCTTTTATTACACTGTTGTTTTTCTTTAAAATGCCCAGGACACATTAAAATTTCTTTAGTGGCATGCTCATACCAACTTGCACATGAAAATTACCTTGCATGTCTTCTAGAACTTTGACAATGTTCTTCAATATTATGGTCTTTCCAGTCGTAGCCTAAAATATAGTACCAGAAAATGTATGATTACTGGAAATTAGGCAAAATTTAAGTCACTATCTTCAGTGAACCTGATTTATTCACCTCAATCCTCATTCTCAATTGAAGTTACAGAAGAGCATCAGTAACAAAGAAACATTTGTTCCTTTATTTTAAAAAGTAAAAGAAAATTCACTGTCTTACCTATAGCAGTGAGGTTCCTGTAGGTTTCCAGCATCACATCTCTGTAGAGACTCTTCTGTGAAGGATCCAGCAAAGCCCATTCTTCTTGAGTGAAGTTCACATGCACATCATCATAGGTCACTGCATTCTAAAATATCCCACACATGTGTATGAAAGAAATCATGATACAGATAATCGTGTAAATTTATACTTTATTGACAATATATATAATTCTAGTGGTTCCTCTACTTATTTCCTGACCCAGAAGCTCTAATGTAATCACTAAGTGATCTTAGAAGTAAACTGAATAATGAGGTTCACCTCTGTCATTTCTTTGCTCTTTGAATAAGATACAGCCTTACAGGAGAAATGCCAATTAACACAGAAGGGAGAAGGGAGGAAGAGGGAGGGAAGGAGGGAGAAGGAGAGAAAAAGAGAGAGACCACGACAAGTAAACAGTACTGAGCACGCATCAGAGAAATTGTATGAACAGTTACTAACTACAAAAAATGATGGACAAACTGGATGAATTGACTCATGCCTTCCTTTAATTCAGGAAGCAGTCAGGTGTATCTCACTGAATTACATGCCAGCCTGGTCTATCCAGGACAGACAGATATATATATTAAGACTCTGTCTCCCCTGTAAAAATCAATCAAGCAAGA
>NW_021622252.1:0-1155 GCF_004785775.1 Grammomys surdaster | reverse complement strand
AGGGTATAAATACCCAGGATTTCCCTTCTATAGGGGAGTAGAGGAGTCGAGGAGGTAGAGGTAGAAAGTAGGAGGTAGTAAGTAGTAGGAGGTAGTAGGAAGTAGGAAGTAGAGGAAGGAGAGAGAAAGTGAGAGGTGTCAGGAGACTGAAGGAGTGAGAATATAGTAAGAAGAGAGGAGAATAAAGAAGACTTGAAGAGACTCCACCGGACTCTGGCTTGTATCTATCTTTTGCGTCTCTCGTCCCTTTTTTCCCCTTCCTCCGTCCCCACTTTCTCTCTTGCTAGACCCTGACCTGCCGACCGGAGCAGCAGAACCGGCCGGCCTTTACAAAGTAACAGAACCTGACGGCCGTTACAAAAGAAACGGCCGCTACATATAGGTCCAGTAAACATCTTCAACAAAATTATAGATGAAAACTTTCCTAATCTAAAGAAAGAAATGTAGCAGAACCTGACGGCCGTTACAAAAGAAACGGCAGCTACAAAGTGGCGCCCAGACGTGCGGCAGCAAGAACCAGAGACCCAGTGAGGGACATTACTGGAAGGAGGATCGACTGAAAATTCAGAGGTGAAACAGAGGTGATTGCCACAGAAAACTGCCGTGTGGAGACCAGTAAGTCATAGTAATAATGGGGAAAGAAATAAGTCAGCCTGAACTCAACTCTCTGTTTTTGTTCTGTTGCTTGCTGTTTACGTGTATCAATTGTCTGCTTTTGTTTCGCTGTTTAAATGTTGCTTTTCATGTCCAAAAGAAAAAGAAACACATAGAATCCAAAATAGGACCAAAGGTTGAAGTAATCAATTTGTCAGACCCAGATTGTGCTGACCTAGAGGAAGAGGCAGCCAAATATTTTGATCCTGAATGGCCTTCTTCCCGAAGGCCCCCTCCCTGTGCTCCTCCACCTCCAGACACTCCTGCTATGGAGATGGTGGTTGAAGATCACAGAAAGGAGTTGCAGGACAAAATTTCTTTTCTTAAACAACAAATTTCTCTCCTTAAACAACAAATAGAGTTAGAGGAAGAGTATCAGGACTTAATTAGTCAGATACAAAAACTAAAGACAGGGAAGAGGTCTCGAGCAGGCAAGGAAAATTCCTCAGGTCCTCGAGTTCCTCAACCTGGAGTCCAAAGGCAGCCCCTGTCCTCTGGTTT
>NW_021622251.1:0-1210 GCF_004785775.1 Grammomys surdaster | reverse complement strand
GGCCAGTGTGGGGGAGGTGGCTCAGAGTCAAACAGTGATTACCCAGAGCCCTCCCGTCTTGTCTCTTAGTTAGCCTCTTCTATGACAAGAGTTGTTCAGAGAAGAAAGAAGGCAAAACTCAGAGATAATAACCTTCATTGCTCTCTGCTTTTTAACTTCTTTCTGAAGATCTCTGTTGAGAGGCTACCTACAGGAAGTACATTAAGCAGCATCCAACATAAACCTGACCCATCTCTCCCCTTCTGTCCACAGCAAGTACCCATTACTCATAGACACAATAGTACTTTTCAAGGGAGGACATAGGAAGAAAGGTGGAATCCACTTCTTCTGCTCATAGGTCAGCCTATTTGTGATATGATGAAGCAAAATTTTATTCTATTCAAAGTATTACTGTGTGTTAAGAATCAGAGCTTTTGCTCAGCATTTTTCTTTTTAAGATTTTATTTATTTTATGTACGTTAGTACACTGTCATTGTCTTCAGACACACCAGAAGGGGACATCAGATCCCTTTACAGATGGTTGAGAGCCACCATGGGGTTGCTGGGAATTGAACTCCAGACCTTTGGAAGGCCAGTCAGTGCTCTTAACTGCTGAGCCATCTCTCCAGACCTTGCTCAGTGTTGTCAATATCTGCCCAGTAACTTGAGTTTAGAGATGATCATGAATAGAATCCCCATGATGGCACAAGTGGCTTTATAAGGACAAGTAGTGAAACCTCATTATCACATTTGCTCTGTCTTACTAGGTGATGCCCTCATCATGTTAGGATGTAGCAAGAGGGCCCTTATCAGATACTGTTGCTGTGTTCTTGAAACTCCCAGTCTCCACAGATCATGGGCCCAACAAATCTATTTTGTTTAAAAAATGACCCAGGCTGTGGCATGTGGTTATAATTACAGAAAATGAACTAAGACAGTATCTTCTGTTATGTTTTCTAGTCAATTTGAGTATAGAAACTTTGAGGGATATGAATATAGATTTAAGTAATTTATTTAGGGCCAGTGAGATGTCTCAGTGGGTTGATGATCTGAGTTTTAGCCCCAGAATAGATATGGTGGAAGGAGAGAGCTAATATCTGAATGTTGTCCTCTGTCTCTACATGTACACTGTGGTACTCACATGTGTGCATGAACCCACACAAGTAAATAAATACTTTAAAGTTATTTTATTTTGTAGTGTTTAACTCAACAACATTAATACATATATGTT
>NW_021622250.1:0-1210 GCF_004785775.1 Grammomys surdaster | reverse complement strand
GGCCAGTGTGGGGGAGGTGGCTCAGAGTCAAACAGTGATTACCCAGATCCCTCCCGTCTTGTCTCTTAATTAGCCTCTTCTATGACAAGAGTTGTTCAGAGAAGAAAGAAGGCAAAACTCAGAGATAATAACCTTCATTGCTCTCTGCTTTTTAACTTCTTTCTGAAGATACCTGTTGAGAGGCTACCTACAGGAAGTACATTAAGCAGCATCCAACATAAACCTGACCCATCTCTCCCCTTCTGTCCACAGCAAGTACCCATTACTCATAGACACAATAGTACTTTTCAAGGGAGGACATAGGAAGAAAGGTGGAATCCACTTCTTCTGCTCATAGGTCAGCCTATTTGTGATATGATGAAGCAAAATTTTATTCTATTCAAAGTATTACTGTGTGTTAAGAATCAGAGCTTTTGCTCAGCATTTTTCTTTTTAAGATTTTATTTATTTTATGTACGTTAGTACACTGTCATTGTCTTCAGACACACCAGAAGGGGACATCAGATCCCTTTACAGATGGTTGAGAGCCACCATGGGGTTGCTGGGAATTGAACTCCAGACCTTTGGAAGGCCAGTCAGTGCTCTTAACTGCTGAGCCATCTCTCCAGACCTTGCTCAGTGTTGTCAATATCTGCCCAGTAACTTGAGTTTAGAGATGATCATGAATAGAATCCCCATAATGGCACAAGTGGCTTTATAAGGACAAGTAGTGAAACCTCATTATCACATTTGCTCTGTCTTACTAGGTGATGCCCTCATCATGTTAGGATGTAGCAAGAGGGCCCTTATCAGATACTGTTGCTGTGTTCTTGAAACTCCCAGTCTCCACAGATCATGGGCCCAACAAATCTATTTTGTTTAAAAAATGACCCAGGCTGTGGCATGTGGTTATAATTACAGAAAATGAACTAAGACAGTATCTTCTGTTATGTTTTCTAGTCAATTTGAGTATAGAAACTTTGAGGGATATGAATATAGATTTAAGTAATTTATTTAGGGCCAGTGAGATGTCTCAGTGGGTTGATGATCTGAGTTTTAGCCCCAGAATAGATATGGTGGAAGGAGAGAGCTAATATCTGAATGTTGTCCTCTGTCTCTACATGTACACTGTGGTACTCACATGTGTGCATGAACCCACACAAGTAAATAAATACTTTAAAGTTATTTTATTTTGTAGTGTTTAACTCAACAACATTAATACATATATGTT
>NW_021622249.1:0-1659 GCF_004785775.1 Grammomys surdaster | reverse complement strand
GAGAGGTTAAGGTTTTCCCTGTATCAGAGACTAGAGATGCTCAAGGAGTTGCGTGGAGACATCACACAGGGTTTAACTTTCAAATTATTAAAGAATTAAAAAATTCAGTGTCACAATATGGTGCCACTGCTCCCTTTACTCTTGCAATCTTAGAATCTGTTGCAGAGGAGTGGCTGACTCCTGGTGATTGGGATACTCTAGTGAGAGCAGTTCTTAGCGGTGGTGACCATCTTATTTGGAAATCAGAGTATCATGAGAATTGTAAAGAGACAGCTAGGAGAAACATTCAGGCAGGTAATGGTTGGTCCTTTGATGCCTTAGTAGGAGAAGGACAATTTGCTTCTAGTGATAACCAGATGCAATATGACCCAGGCTTATTCGCTCAAATTCAAAATGCGGCCATGAAGGCTTGGCGCAAACTCCCAGTAAAGGGAGACCCTGGTGCATCTTTGACCTCAGTCAGACAAGGACCTGATGAACGATTTTCTGATTTTGTTCATCGATTAATGACAACAGCAGGGAGGATTTTTGGTAATGCAGAGGCAGGTATAGATTATGTGAAACAACTTGCATATGAAAATGCCAATTCTGCCTGCCAAGCAGCCATTAGACCCTATAGGAAAAAGACAGACCTTACTGGGTATATCAGACTCTGTTCTGATATAGGGCCCTCCTACCAACAGGGCTTAGCTATGGCAGCCGCCATGCAAGGACAATCAGTAAGAGACTTTTTGGCAAGTAGAGACAAAAAGGCCTGTTTTAAATGTGGCAAGCCTGGACACTTTTCAAAATATTGCAAAGCAGAAAATGAGTTAACCCAGAGACAGCCCAGAAAACAGCCTAGGCTATGCCCACGTTGCAAACGTGGAAGGCATTGGGCTAGTGAATGTAGGTCCAAGACAGATGCACAAGGAAACACCCTTTCCTATAATCAGGGAAACGGGAACAGGGGCCAGCCCCAGGCCCCGAACCAATACAAGCCAAAGCAGGCTTATGGGGCAGTCAGTTTCATACCAACAAACAACAACCCCTTTCAGAACTTAGTCGAGCAACACCAGGAAGTGCAGGACTGGACCTCAGTTCTGCCACCCACACAGTATTAACCCCAGAAATGGGACCTCAGGCCTTACCCACTGGAGTGTTTGGACCACTCTATCCAAATGTGTTTGGCCTGATAGTGGGAAGAAGCAGTGCTACTATGGAGGGACTACAAATTTTTCCTGGAGTTATAGACAATGATTATCAAGGTGAGATTAAGGTAATGGCCAAGGCAATACAGAATATAGTCACCGTTCCTACAGGAAGGAGGATAGCTCAACTATTGTTACTTCCATTGATTCCTACTAATCACAAATCTTTGGATTCTGAAGGAAAATCTGCTGCAGATAGATTCTGGCATCCTAATACTAAAAAGAATTTTGCAACAGTCCTCTGGAAAGACCCATTAACTGGAACCTGGAATGGGCCAGATCCAGTGCTTATCTGGGGAAGAGGATCTGTCTGCATATATTCCCAAACGGCAGATGCCGCACGATGGCTGCCAGAGAGACTGATCAAACAAATAGACAATAATAACAAATCCAGGGAGGAGAAACCCCCTGAGAAGCGTATTTTTCCTTTACAGGAAACATGAAGATGCTTCACTGGAGCGAATCAACC
>NW_021622248.1:0-5040 GCF_004785775.1 Grammomys surdaster | reverse complement strand
AAGTAACTTTCAAAGGCCATGGGTATTAATTGATTCCATTAACTTTTTTTTTTTTCAGATAAAATATTATAGGTTTATTTAAAACTTATTTCTCACCTCGAGTATGCAAAATACAAACTCCACAAAATGTTCATTTTTTTTACTTTGTAGTTTACAAATATACAAAATAGAAGTTTGCTTAAATTTATATTACATATTTATTAAGGCAAGGAACTATATAGAAAAACACATTTGTTCTGCTTAAAGGCATACTTGGGAATAAACCATTGTACAAATTATTGCACATCTGAAACCACAGTGCATAACAGACTGTCTGCATAAAAATGTTACAGAAATAAACCAGGCGTAGTTACCTGACTTAGGTCATAAATGTAGATCGGAAGACAAAAATAGATTTTCCTTGTCAAAGTATGCAGCAGTTGGAGAACTTTGGCTCCCCCGTTTGGTACCTTTAGAACCACGACTCACCAAGCACCATCATTTAGGCTATTAGAACATGTTCTGTACCTGAATTGCTTCCTCTTCCTCTGACATAATAATGGCTTTTTAGAAGGCAAAGAGCATACAAGGTGATCTTTACATGTATATTGCATCATCGAAACACAATTCTAGGGAATTCTGGTCTTCCCTCCCCCCCCCAAGCTCACTGATTTAACGTATACCCTGATATCCACAAACTTCCAGTCACCCCTTGGCATTTTGTAAGTCCGGGCATGTTCAAGTTGGATTTGGTATTGGAATGATAGAAGATCCAGTTTCAGACCCCATCTGTTCTGTGATTTTTTTCTTTTATTTTTTGTTTGTTTGTTTTTAGTATTTTTTTTGTTTTGTCTCTTGGACTCTTCCTTTCTCCTGATTATCCATTCACAAGCTGACTTGCTGGGAACTTGACCATGATTGTAGCGCTGGCCAGCTGGGCTCCTCCCCTCGTGGGAAGACAGTGTGAAAGGTTGAAAAAAAAAATACTGAACTCTCTCCTGGCAGTGTGGGTCATTATCCACTGTGTGGGATTTAAAAGTGCCTCTTCATGTGTAAGGCAAGGTGGTCCGACCTGGAAAAGGCCCGGTCACACTTCTGGCACTGAAAGGGCCGGTGCCCTGTGTGTTTGCGGTAGTGCCGGGTCAGTTCATCTGAGCGGGCGAATTTCCACCCGCAGCCATCCCAGTCACAGTGGTAAGGTTTCTCGCCTGTAAAGGGAAAGGGAGAACAGGCTGCTGAAGCTACTGCTAGAATGAAGAATTAGTCACTTAAAAAAAAAAGAGAGGCCAGAGAGCAAATTCCGGTGCGCGCCCCACCCTCTCTTTCAAAAAAGTAAAAAGACGATAAAAAAAAATCTAGGAATGTCACTGAAGGGCCATACTGAATTTCAGATGAATAGGAATGACATGTGTTTAATTTAATTTAAACTCATGGAGAAACAGTAGTTAGCAACCAAAAAAAATTGCAGATACCCTCTCAATCTCCGTCTACTCCTACAGTTTCATTTTCTTGAGCCTAACAAGCGCTGGAAATGGACTGGATTAGGAGTTATCTCTGTAGAAATCCAGAGTATCCCAGGCCATTACACTGGGTCCAAAATGCCATCCCTGGCTAATTTCTCCAGCAGTGTCATTCTGGCTGTTTTAATGAACAGATCTAGAAGACTTAATGACTACCTTTAAGGTTTTTTGTTATTTTGAGACTGGGGTTCTTGACCAGGCTGGTCTGAAATCAACAGGATTCTTTCAAATCAGTCTCTTTGGTATTTGTAACTCCAAAATTGAGTGTCACCATATTCAGCTTGCACGGACAGTTTTAAACCAGAATCCCCAGCAATGGGAACCATTAAATTCTTGGAACGTAAATCCGATCTAATTATTCTAAAGACCAAGATAGAGTCAAGGGTAGGTAGATCTAAGAGGAGGAGACAACTATGAAAATAATCTAGAAAACTTTTCTTTTAAAGATACCGCATTTTTGCATTGCAAAGTACAACTTGATTACCAGGCTAGGAGAGGCAGGCACACACAGGAAATTCCCTATCTTTTAAAGGCCCAGTGAGAAACTGCACATTCAGGCAGCAGATAGCATCCATCAAGCAAAAGGCTTCTGGGCAAAAACATAGGCGCCTGTTTGCTGCCCTCCTCTGTGATCCAGGAGATGGAGAAGAGATACACCCCAGCACCCAAGAAAAGCCCTAAGGAGTCCACAGCCAGCCTACGGAGCAGACAGGCACCAATCCTCCTCCACAGCGCTGGCCCCTTACCTGTGTGAGTTCGCAGGTGTGCCTTGAGATGAGAACTCTTCGTATAGGTTTTGCCACAGCCTGCATAGTCACAAGTGTGGGTGGCTGTTCTTTTCCGGGGCCACGACCTTCTTCCCCTCTTTGGCTTGGGCTCTTCTGGCAGGCAGGAACCCGGTGGCATGAGCTCTAGGGGTAAAGAAAGTGGGGTCAACTTCATTCTGGATAATCTCGAGAATCCAGAAGCAAAGCTCCCCAAGCCGGATCTCTACCAATCCCTTCCCCCCACTGACCTTGATAATGGAGAGAGGGGACTTGCGACTGCATCTGGTCTGGCAGGAAAGGAGGGTAGTTGGGCCCCGGATGGGCATGGAATCCTGGGGGAAGAGGCAGGCCAGGGTGACAGTCCCTGCTGTTCAGCAGTTCTTCGGGACTCAGTGTAGGGGTAGTCCTGGTGGGGAGCTGCCGCCCCAGGGGGAAGTCGTGTGTGTTGGGCCGGTGGCCATTGCTGAGCTGGGGTCCAGCACTCAAGTGGGCCTCTAGGGACCGGCTGACCGTGCAGGATGGGACCGCCTCTTGCTTAATCTTGGGGCACATGCGCGGCGGGCCACCGCTGTACGGCGCCACTACCACAGGGTGGCTGCCGTCTGGGCTTCCTTTGCTAACACTGATGACCGAAGGGCTGCTGTACTCGCTGCCAGGGGTGGTCAGAGACGCCTTCAGCACAAACTTGCCCATCAGTCCGCCACCTGGCGGCTGAGGCTGCTGTGGCGGAATGTATACTGGGTCCAACTCCGGCCGCAGTAGCTCAGCCACGAAGCCGCCCGAGGGGCTCACGTCATTGATGTCCGCCAGGTTGAAGGGGGCCGTGGGAGGTGGCGCAGATTCTCGGCTGTAGAGGAGCCCTCCACCTGTGTTGCCGGCAGCCACGCCCGGGTCACCCCCGGCCCGGATCGGATAACTGAAGCTGCAGGTGGACGGCGCGCTGGCAGGGCCGCTGCTCGCTGGGGAAGACGAGGATGAAGCTGACGCCGAGGTGGTCACGGTGGCGGCCACCGATTCCTGGTGGGATAGCGAGTTGGAAAGGATAAAGTCCAGGTCCAGGAGATCGTTGAACTCCTCGGTCTCCCTCCGGGGTAGGAGGGCCGGGTTGTTACTGCTGCAAGCTGCACCAGCTCCACCACTCTCCAGGTCTGTGGCCACCGTCGCCGCCAGGTCGTAGGGGCGGCCGGGAAGTGGGGGAAGTCGCTTCATGTGAGAGAGTTCCTCTCGCCAACGCTGCAAGAACAGGGAGGGAGGGAGAAACTGTTAAGTTGTAGCCCCCTGTTACCACCCCTAATATTGACTCGGTGGGTGAAGCACACCAACACCCTGCCATAGGAACTGGACAGAACAGGAAGGCAGCCTCGGGGACTCCAGGGGCCAGCGCTGCAATCTCAGCTAACACCAAGGTAAGAGGTGGCGCGTTCGTTCTACTGCAAGCTAGTGCCGTAGCTCCGCCAGCCCAGTTCTCTTCCCCGCCAGATCCGCGGGACGCTCCAGCCGCCCACGGAATTGGGACACTGGGACACTATGGCTTTCTCCCCATGCACCATAGCCACCCGGTCGCCTACGCGCTACGGTCACACCCGCCCAAAGGGTCTCGAGACTTGTCCACCTACAATACAGTGGCCTGAGTGCGCCCACCCCACGGTCCGGATGCCCGGAGACCTGTGGGGAACCGCTGTGCGCCCCTGGCGGTACCGCAGTGCCGGGACCACACGCACTTAAGGCCGACTCAAGGGCCGAGGAGCCACCTTGGGAAGGCTGTAGACTCCCAATGGAGGGCAATCGTTGTCCTAACCAGGGGCTCTTGGTGATCCCCGGATTCCGCCCATCCACCCCACCCCATCTGCAGAAATCTACAGGGCACTAGCGCGACACTCACGTTAGTCGGGGCACCTGCTGGACGCAGTGTCTTCTCCCTTCCCGCCGGGCCGGACGCGAACGTGGAGAAGGACGGGAGCAGAGCGTCGCTGACAGCCATGTCAGACTCGCCAGGTGGCTGCCTGCGGGCCGGGCGGGGCGCACAAGGACCAGGAGTCAGGGGACACCCTGGCCACTGCTCCGAAGTTTCCCACCAGTCTTCACCCCTCTCTGTTCCCAAGCCCAGCATCTCACCTACCTCATTAATGTGGGGGCCCAGAAGGTCCTCCGGAGTCCGAAGGAGAGGGGTACCCGAACCCCAAAGTCAACGAAGATTAAAAACAACTTTAGAAACAAAACCCCAAACCAAAACCCCCAAATTGCCCGAGATCCTTCTTCTTTGGATTCAATATAAACCGGCGATGTCTTTAAAAAAAGTTCCTTTGTATACAAAAATTCTTAGAAAAGTTGTAAACTCTTATAAAAATAGACAATCAGCAAGGCAGATAAGTAGGTCCGATGGCCAGGCTGCACGCTCTTGGACTCAGCAGTGTCCCCCACCGTTGTCGCGGCCACTGTGGCTGTCGGCGGCGCGGGGGCTGTGGTCCGGGCGGTGGGCGGGCGGCGCCGCCAGGTGAGAATGGCCGCGGTGGCGCGGAACTGCGAGCTGGGCGGTGGCGCGGGGTGCGGAGTCCTGGGGACTGTGCCGGGTGCGCGCGGCCATGGGCGCGGGTCACGGGCGGGTGGCTGGGTGGGGGGCTGGAGGGGCGGGGAGGGGCACTCGGCGGCTCCGGGTGCCGCCGCCGCCCGCCACCGCCTCTGCTCCCCGCGGGCCCGGAGCCGCGCTCGCTCTCTCGGCCGGGGAACTCGATTCCATTAACTTTTGGGGGTACTAAGTTATTACTTGGATATTT
>NW_021622247.1:0-1298 GCF_004785775.1 Grammomys surdaster | reverse complement strand
AACTGGAGAAAGCATACACTAGCAGCTTGACAGCACACCTGAAAGTTCTAGAACAAAAAGAAGCAAATACACCCAAGAGGAGTAGATGGCAGGAAATAATCAAACTCAGGGCTGAAATCAACCAGGTAGAAACAAGGGGGAACACCCTCATAGAAGCAAGGGGAGGGGAAGTGGGATAACGGGTTTCTGGGGGGGGGGGTGAGGAGAGGGCAACCGGGAAAGGGGATAACATTTGAAATGTAAATAAAGAAAATATCCAATAAAATAAAAAAATCTCACCCTCAACTTCTGAGTGGCAACCAAGGCCTCTCTGGATAGTCTATACTGTTTGAGGAGTTACTTGGACTCCCCTGACCCATCTATTCTAAAGAAGAATTCTCGTGCCTGGTACTATAAGTTTTGTTAATCTGTGGTTCTTGTGGGAAACATCATCAGTCAACGTGTGTGTGTGTGTGTGTGTGTGTGTGTGTGTGTGTGTGTGTGTAGTGTATTAGGCCAATATAAAATAATATGACTCCTTAAGGCTTTATCAACCTTGTGTTGCTTGTCTCTCGTCCTTCCTCATCTGTAATTCCCTCCAGCTTCCCGTTTTAATTTCAGTTTTAAATGGAAATATCTTTTCAACTCTTTGCCCTTAATTGTATTACCAGAATAGTTTAAAATAGTTTAAAAGTGATCCTTGATTGGATGAGGGAACACTTTATAAATAAACTTTGCTCTGTGTGCATGGATGAATACCTGGAGAAGCAGTGATTCCTACCAGTGAAAAGCAAGAGAAAAGCCCCTTGTCTGTAGAGGTTACCCACTCTTTCACTTCAGACCTACAATAGCACAGAGTCTCTCCTCACTGGGCTTGTTTTCAGGAAGAGCTAGCTCATTCCAAGTGCCAGATTCTCCCACACATGCCACACTGCTGCACTCCAAGGGCCAGAGATGTCTTCACCAGATCACCATGAGAAAAGGCTGGAGTAACTGCATAGAGAACAGAAATGCGCAAAGCAAACCTCAAACATGAGCCTGGGTTTCGTACACTACTCACATCCCTTGACCACAGGGAACATTTTGTAGTTCTTACAAACCACCTTACCTCAGTTTCATTCTTAATTCCAATCTACTCACCCCCTACACACACACACACACACACACACACACACACACACACCACACACACACACACACACACACACACACACACACACACACACACACAGAGCTGCTCATTCACAGAACCACAAGTGTTCTGGATCACAGTTTGTTCTTTGGTGCCTCATTAAATTTCCTAAATCCTTTAACTGAGT
>NW_021622246.1:0-1178 GCF_004785775.1 Grammomys surdaster | reverse complement strand
AACTGGAGAAAGCATACACTAGCAGCTTGACAGCACACCTGAAAGTTTTAGAACAAAAAGAGGCAAGTACACCCAAGAGGAGTAGATGCAGGAAATAATCAAACTCAGGGCTGAAATCAACCAGGTAGAAACAAGGGGGAACACCCTCATAGAAGCAAGGGGAGGTGAAGTGGGATAAGGGGTTTCTGGGGGGGGGGTGAGGAGAGGGCAACCGGGAAAGGGGATAACATTTGAAATGTAAATAAAGAAAATATCCAATAAAATAAAAAAATCTCACCCTCAACTTCTGAGTGGCAACCAAGGCCTCTCTGGATAGTCTATACTGTTTGAGGAGTTACTTGGACTCCCCTGACCCAACTATTCTAAAGAAGAATTCTCGTGCCTGGTACTATAAGTTTTGTTAATCTGTGGTTCTTGTGGGAAACATCATCAGTCAACGTGTGTGTGTGTTTGTGTGTGGTGTGTGTGTGTGTGTGTGTGTGTGTGTGTGTGTGTGTGTGTAGTGTATTAGGCAAATATAAAATAATATGACTCCTTAAGGCTTTATCAACCTTGTGTTGCTTGTCTCTCATCCTTCCTCATCTGTAATTCCCTCCAGCTTCCCGTTTTAACTTCAGTTTTAAATGGAAATATCTTTTCAACTCTTTGCCCTTAATTGTATTACCGGAATAGTTTAAAATAGTTTAAAAGTGATCCTTGATTGGATGAGGGAACACTTTATAAATAAACTTTGCTCTGTGTGCATGGGTGAATACCTGGGGAAGCAGTGATTCCTACCAGTGAAAAGCAAGAGAAAAGCCCCTTGTCTGTAGAGGCTACCCACTCTTTCACTTCAGACCTACAATAGCACAGAGTCTCTCCTCACTGGGCTTGTTTTCAGGAAGAGCTAGCTCATTCCAAGTGCCAGATTCTCCCACACATGCCACACTGCTGCACTCCAAGGGCCAGAGATGTCTTCAGCAGATCACCATGAGAAAAGGCTGGAGTAACTGCATAGAGAACAGAAATGCGCAAAGCAAACCTCAAACATGAGCCTGGGTTTCGTACACTACTCACATCCCTTGACCACAGGGAACATTTTGTAGTTCTTACAAACCACCTCACCTCAGTTTCATTCTTAATTCCAATCTACTCACCCCCTACACACACACACACACACACACACACACACACACACA
>NW_021622245.1:0-1829 GCF_004785775.1 Grammomys surdaster | reverse complement strand
AATTAAAAATGTTTATGGCTTAGGCAGGAAATATGATGTATGATGTCTAGGAAGAGAAAGAATTTTAGGATAGAGCCAGCCATGTGGCAGAATGTCGATTAAAATAAATGGGTTATCTTAAGTTTTATTCCAGTTAGAGAAGAAACTAGCTATATGGTCCACATATTTATAAATATATTTTTAGTCTGAGTCTTATTTCTAGAAGCATAGATCTGGGAAGAAGAACCTAAAATTTTACACAATGAAGTACAGAAATGCCCCCTAGTGGTTTTAGCTTCTGCTGACAGCTCTTGGTGTGAGGCCATCAAACTGCAAAGCTATTTTCCAGAAGTGAATTCTTTCTCACTAGCCTTGTATGCTTATCCTGATCTTTCTCTTTAGAGCATAAAATGAAGATACAATGATCAGGATAAGAGAAAAGCATGGATCTTGACTGAAAGGGAAGTGAGTAAGATTTTAGCTTCACTTATATCACTTTAATACAACCCTGTTCTTCTGCCTTCAGACCTTGAGCAGTAATCTGAAATAATGTCCCAGGTAATTTTCTTCCTCCCTTTGTTTTTCTATCCATAAACCCTCTATAAAATCTATACAATGGCATATTTTTAAGTCTCACATCTGCCGGAAACACTGCACCAAGATGCACTTTTTCCCTTGGTTTAGATAAGCAAAGAGCTTCCAACAAGGTTTTTGTGCTAAGACTTGTTTCTGTTTGTTTGACTCTATGGTATCAGATATCATATGATATGACATAGAACAAATGAAAGGGTAGGTACCAAGGAACTGTGAAACGTTATTACTGAGAAGGCATTTCCCGGGCTGGCATCTGTACACGGTTTAGGATGTGAAGAGCATAGGAGGATGTGCTGCAATGCTTTTCTGTGCACTGACCTTCCTGGTGCTTTCTTCCATCTCCTTTTGCATTACTGGGTTTTTTGACTTAGCTAGATTATATTCATAGGTAGCCAACACCTCGTGTGATACTCCCTCAGGAAGTCCATTCTGAAGCCTCTATCTTATAGTCTACATATTTAATAGTTTAATTCAACTATCAACAATCAAGATTGTATGATACAGATTTCTGTGTGATGTTTTCATACTTTCAGAGTTACTTTAGAGTCAAGTGTAGTTCCTGATTCATTGTCGGTTCTTAGAAAAATTTGACCGAGTGAGTGAAAAAAAATGGAACATATATCCCTTCCTATTATGATTCTTTCACTTAAAGGTCATCATCTGAGATAACCAGAATGGAAATATACAACAGAGAAGGAATAAGTACACCTGGTAGAGATACATCTAGTGGTGAATTTTCCATTTCTTTTCCAGTATGCCTCCTTTTACTTTTACCTAACTGAAACACATGCACTCCTAAAATGTAGACTATGTAGCCTTTCTCTCTCTCTTCCTCTCTGTCTCTTTCTGTCTCTGTCTCTCTGTCTCTCTCTTTCTCTCTCTCTCTATCACACATACACACACATACACACACTTCATTTCCTTTTCTTTTCAACTTTTTCAAGTGGGACTATCATGTGAATTCAGTATTTGGCAGGAGTACTTCCTCCTGGTAAGATCTGTGAAGATTGTAAACTATTACTTACAGTCATAGTATTTCTCTAAATCCTACACAGTGGTTTGGCTTTTGGCTTTGCCCAACTTGTCTTATTCTTGTAACTCACAGCATTTATCATGAGCTATAAATATAGGTATCTGCTATGCCTCTATGAAGTCCATCTGTTTTTTTGTCCACTCCTCAAAAAACTTCATGCCACTGCCTTCAGATAGGCAAATGCCTTCTGGACCACTCTAACTAATCTGTTGATAAGACCTAG
>NW_021622244.1:0-1708 GCF_004785775.1 Grammomys surdaster | reverse complement strand
CAGCCATGTGGCAGAATGCAGATTAAAATAAATGGGTTATCTTAAGCTATAATTCCAGTTAGAGAAGAACCTAGCTATATGGTCCACATATTTATAAATATATTTTTAGTCTGAGTCTTATTTCTAGAAGCATAGATCTGGGAAGAAGAACCTAAAATTTTACACAATGAAGTACAGAAATGCCCCCTAGTGGTTTTAGCTTCTGCTGACAGCTCTTGGTGTGAGGCCATCAAACTGCAAAGCTATTTTCCAGAAGTGAATTCTTTCTCACTAGCCTTGTATGCATATCCTGATCTTTCTCTTTAGAGCATAAAATGAAGATACAATGATCAGAATAAGAGAAAAACATGGATCTTGACTAAAAGGGAAGTGAGTAAGATTTTAGCTTCACTTATATCACCTTAATACAACCCTGTTCTTCTGCCTTCAGACATTGAGCAGTAATCTGAAATAATGTCCCAGGTAATTTTCTTCCTCCCTTTGTTTTTCTATCCATAAACCCTCTATAAAATCTATACAATGGCACATTTTTAAGTCTCACATATGCCGGAAACACTGCACCAAGATGCACTTTTTCCCTTGGTTTAGATAAGCAAAGAGCTTCCAACAGGGTTTTTGTGCTAAGACTTGTTTCTGTCTGTTTGACTCTATGGTACCAGATATCATATGATATGACATAGAACAAATGAAAGGGTAGGTACCAAGGAACTGTGAAACATCATTACTGAGAAGGCATTTCCCGGGCTGGCATCTGTACACGGTTTAGGATGTGAAGAGCACAGGAGGATGTGCTGCAATGCCTTTCTGTGCACTGACCTTCCTGGTGCTTTCTTTCATCTCCTTTTGCACTACTGGGTTTTTTGACTTAGCTAGATTATATTCATAGGTAGCCAACACCTCATGTGATACTCTCTCGGGAAGTCCATTCTGAAGCCTCTATCTTATATTCTACATATTTAATAGTTTAATTCAACTATCAACAATCAAGATTGTATGATACAGATTTCTGTGTGATGTTTTCATACTTTCTGAGTTACTTTAGAGTCAAGTGTAGTTCCTGATTCATTGTCGGTTCTTAGAAAAATTTGTCTGAGTGAGTGAAAAAAATGGAACATATATCCCTTCCTATTATGATCCTTTCACTTAAAGGTCATCATCTGAGATAACCAGAATGGAAATATACAACAGAGAAGAAATAAGTATACCTGGTAGAGAGACATCTAGTGGTGAATTTTCCATTTCTTTTCCAGTATGCCTCCTTTTACTTTTACCTAACTGAAAGGCATGCATTCCTAAAATGTAGACTATGTAGCCTTTCTCTCTCTCTTCCTCTCTGTCTCTCTCTGTCTCTGTCTCTCTGTCTCTCTCTTTCTCTCTCTCTCTCTATCACACATACACACACATACACACACTTCATTTCCTTTTCTTTTCAACTTTTTCAAGTGGAACTATCATGTGAATTCAATATTTGGCAGGAGTACTTCCTTCTGGTAAGATCTGTGAATACTGTAAACTATTACTTACAGTCATAGTATTTCTCTAAATCCTACACAGTGGTTTGGCTTTTGGCTTTGCCCAACTTGTCTTATTCTTATAACTCACAGCATTTATCATGAGCTATAAATATAGGTATCTGCTATGCCTCTATGAAGTCCATCTGTTTCTTTGTCCACTCCTCAAAAAACTTCATGCCACTGCCTTCAGATAG
>NW_021622243.1:0-7152 GCF_004785775.1 Grammomys surdaster | reverse complement strand
AGATGCTCAAAAGTTCCTGCTGTTTCCATCTAAATGTTCCTAAGGGCGGATGTAAGCCAGGGCCTTGTCTAGGAGCAAGTTTCTTTGTTTTCAGGTTCTGTGACCTCCTCTCTGCTTTATTCTATGCATATCTTCAGAGGGACTCATATCCCAACTGAAATGGAAATGTTGGGTCTAGAAAACAGTGAGTTAATGAATTCTCTTGTGTGTGTTTCTTAGCTTGCTTCTCCTGAGGTCTTCTGTCAGTAATGAGCTCTGAGGTCCTAAGTCTCTCTCTTTCAGACAATATCCAAATTCCTTATCTTTCCAAATCCGAGGTTATAGACACACAATACTGCCACCACAGCCCAAATAGCTTACATTTTTCTTTAACCATAAAGAAATAGTAACAATGGAGTAGCTCAGGTGCCTCGTATGTATAGTACTGTGACCTTGACCATAAAGTAGGTTTCCCAGATTTTTTAGGGAAGGATGCTTCTTACATTTATAGTACTTGTAGGACAGATTATTCTCTCTTCCCTAAGGCTGCTCCATATACCATCTGTACATGAAAGGTCTTCTCTCCTTTTACCTTTGGAAGCCAAGAGCAGTATGAACTTGTGTCCTTATGCCATAGATGATGGTTGAAGAGAACTTAAGGATTAGGCAGGAAGTAAAAAAAAAAAAAAAAAACCCACAGTACTAGAGTTGTAAAGGGTCTACAATAATTAAATTATTTTAAATAATACCAGAGATCAAAGACAGGTTACCAAGCATACAAATACACTTTTCTGACAGTAATGGAACAAGGAAGAAACATCTTTTAAAATGTTGATGAAACAAAACTATACAGCTATATTGTCTGTATACAGATGAACTGTGAACAGTGGCAAGAGGAAAGGACAAATGAGTAGATTAACTCCAAACACTCCCAATAAAGTAATTTCAGAAAGAAGAACAGTGATTCCTAGAGGATATGTAATACATGAGGAATCATGCTGAGCTTTAAAAAATGATCTAATAAATGAGTTAGCAAATTTAATTCTAGGACCTAGAAATGTTCTTGTTTTTAAATGACTAAAATTTCAGTAAAATGACAACATTTTGTCAAAACTTTTTTCATTTTATGACAAAATTGTTGTTGTACAGAATGAAAGATATAAACAAGAGTATTCAGGCTCACTCATTAAAATTATCTTCTTGTGTTTGTGCCTGGCGACCTGATCTTCATGGAGGAGTTTAACAGTGAGTAGCTGCTGGTGAGAAGGCATTCTAAGGAGAAGGAGATGCAAGCCAAATTGAAAATGAAGAACTTGGTTCCCAAGAATTGAAGAATGAGGAAAAAGAAGTTACTGGAGATGCTGCATAGCAGAAACAAGACAGAGCAATGATTTGCAGAACCAGAGCAACTGAAGCTGACTTCCACAGAGAAGTTCTGGTTCTGGTGCTGTGAACATTTCATACTTGGTATGTGAAGATCTTTCATCTTGAATTTCAAAAAGACAAGAAGCAGGAATAATTAAGCCTGTGTTGAAAAATGTGTGAAGAAAGAATAGCTGAAGCTGAAACTGGTAACTCATCTGGAGCTAGAAATACAGAGAGTGAAAATTTCAAATATTGTTATTCAGGGAGTTACATAGTAAACTGATTCAATCTGATGGTCACTGCATGAGACCTATATGTAAACCTATTTTAATTTCACATTTAATGCATGAAAAAATGACCAAAGTAACTTATAAAAGAAAGCATTTAATATGAGACTTATGATTTCAGAGGGCTAGAGTCCTTAGTTAGGGTTTCTATTTACTGTGAAGAAACACTATGGCCACAATAACTCTTATAAATAAAAACATTTATTTAATTGGAACTGACTTACAGTTCTGAGATTTAGTCTATTATCTTCATGGCTGGTAGCATGGTAGCACAAAGCAGACATGCTGCTGGAGAATTCTACACATAGATTGGTATACAGCAGGAAGAAAGAATGACAGTGGGTCCTAGCTTGAGCTCCTGGAACTTCTAAGCCCACCCCCAGTGACACACTTCCTCTAATAAAGCCATACCTACTCCAAAAAGGCCACATGTCCTGATTCTCTCAAATAATGCCACTCACTGTGAGTCTGTGGGGTTTTCATTCAAAAGACCACAGATAGGAAGCAAGGCAACAGGCAGGACTTGTAGCTGAGAACTTACATCTAAAGATACAACCATGGAAGGAGAGACAGACAGACAGACAGACAGAGACAAAGAGTCAGAGGCAAAGAGTCAGTATGGCCCTGTTGACACACCTCCTCCAACAATGCCACACATCTTAAGTCCTCATAAAACTGTTCTACTAACTAGGAACCAAACATTCAAAATATATGAGTCTATCAGAGCCATTCTCATTCGAACCACCCCAGGGTCCTTCATCCTAGATAACTGTACCTTATATCACTTAAACATACAAACAAGACAGCAACAATGATAATAAAAGCAGCAATCAGCACATGGAGAATAGAGGTACAAGATCATTTGCAAGCATAATACAAACTCCTCCCTTTTCTGTTGAATTCATGTCAAGTGTCATCCTATTTTCCAAAATCATTTGGCTGGTGGTGTACCGCTGACTAGGTATTTTCTTTAAGAGAATATCTTAATTTTAAATTCTTAAATACTGTTGACCATCAGAATATAGTCAATTAGAATTTTGAAAATATTTAGTTTCTAGCTTTAAACTTTTGAGGGGATTCCCTTGGAGACTCCTATAGAGTCAATGTTGACATCAACAGACCCAGCTATGGCCTTATAATACGGGGATTAGCTTTGCCAACAGAAGGAGAATTGAAGGCCAGAGTATAGAGAGAATCGAGCCAGTGTAGGTTCTTCTTGGGTGGTAGGAGTGAGTAAATGTTCCCTTGTCCATAGTGTCACCATATGCCAGTTTGGGAGACATTGACTTTAGAGTAATTGCTATTTTTCCTTCTGTTATTTGAGACACATAGGCTATGGGTACAAATGTCATGATTTCATTTTATGAGAAGGAATCTACCCCCTGTCATGTAATGATTTTACCAAGAATCTCCTGTCTCAAGTTTGAGTAAACAATTCTTACATTTATTCTGCTTTATCAATAAATGCTGATGACCCAATGGCTAGGCAGAATAGGGTGGGATGTCTGCCTACCAGAGGAAGGAGTGAGGGAGAAAGGAAGAGGGAAATTCAGATCAGTGAGGAGGATGGAGGATTTGGAGCCACAAGCAAGAAGTTCAGAGAGAGATCATGGAAACACATCTGAAGCCTAAAGAGTCAGATCAACGATACTGTGCAAGTATCATGAGATAGTGCTGTGTACTAAGTAGCCATGTTAGCATAAAAAGTAAAGGTAGATCATTTAATTGCTCAGCTATTGACGAGAAGTTTTAAATAAATTTTGGTTTCTCTGTCTAGTTATTGGAGGCTAGCATAAGGTAAAAGATACAACTGCCAATTTAATTGTTTACAGTTATATTAAGAATATTAATTCATTTACAAGGTATTGTCAGATGCTTTTTCCATTTAATTTCAAAGACTCAGTAGATGATCAATGGGGAAAAATTAGGACACATATATTTGTCCTGTTAAGATTCCACAGTATAAGATTATACATGAATTTAACTGAACAGTTAACAGAAAGTACATTTTAGTTGCATTAATCAAAAGTTTTCTATTATTTATTTTCAATAATAAGCATACTAAGGACAATTCTTTCTTAATATTGATTTTTAAAGGATCATTGTTGCAAGAGTGTCCATTTTCCCAGGCACTTTATACAGTAGCTTTCTTTTCTTCATTTGAGTGGAATGAGTCCCACTTCTTTCAGCCTTCTGAACTGTAGTTTCAGTGGTTAACTGTAGCCGCCTGTGGCCACGAGTCAAACGGGTTCACCTGAAAAGAGGGCTGGGAACGAAAGGGGGACAGAGAGGGAGAAAAGATGAAGCCAAGACAAAGTTCTCTGATCAAGGCTCCATGGTTTAATGTTAAGCTTTCAATTTAAAGGGGAAGACCCCGCCTGAACCCTTTGTATTTTCAGCCAGGTGAGATGGATGGGATAATCTGTTCTAGGTCAAGGCCAGAGATGTCTCAAGGCAAGCCCAGGGGCAGTTCTTCTTTCAAGTTCCTGTAGCAGGATCTACCTGCAGCCAAGGTGGGTGACTCCACCTAGGTGTCTATTGATATGCAGCCAAGGTGGTTAGTTCCACCTAAGTCCTATTATCTGGTCTCTTGTGGTAAACAAGGTCTTGGGCCTGCTCAAGGCTGGAGGAAGGGCACAGTTAACACCAGAAAGAAACCCTCTCTGGCTAGCTCCTATATGATCACTTCTCTTTTTTTTGTGTGTGTGTGGGGGAGGGATATTTTATTTACGTTTCAGATGCTATCCCCTTTTCCTATCCCCCCCCCCAGGAACCTCTATCCCATCCCCCTCCTCCCACTTCTATGAGTATGTGCCTCCCCACCCACGATTTCCCCCACAGTGTGGTGTCTAGCCTTCACTGGACCAAGGACTTCCTCACCCACCTCTGCCTGACAATGTTATCCTCCCCTACATATACAACTGGGGCCATGAGTCCCTCCATATATGTTCCCAAGCTGGAGGTTTAGACCCTGGGAGCTCTGGTTTGTTGGAATTGTTGCTCTCCCCATGGGGCCGCAAACCCGTTTAACTCCTTCAGTTTTCTCTCTAACTCCTCCACTGTTCAAATTAATTTATTTATTTACACCCAATCACAGCTTCTTCTCCCTCCTCTTCTCCCACCTCCTCTCACCTCCTCTCTCCCCATCCCCCCTCCCTTTTCTCCTCAGAAAAGGGGAGGCCTCACATGGGTATCAACCACCCTTGACATATCAAGTTGCAGTACCACTAGAAACATCTTCTGTTGAGCCTAGACAAGACAGCCCAGTTAGGCAAAATGGGTCCAAATGCAGGCAACAGAGTTAGAGACAGCCCCTGTTCTAGTTGTTAGGAATCTACATGAAGATCAATTTTTTATTGGTATTTGGTCACCAGGCTGGAAAGGATGAACTGAAAATTTTGAGAAGCTGGTTTTCAGTTTGCATGATGGGAACATTTGTGATCCCACTAAGATACAGGAGGCCATATCCCTCCTTAGAGCTGTTTTAATTCTAAACAATGCTGGAGGGAGATAGCTATGACTTACTTTCATAATTTTAATCTCATTATCAGCTGGGAGAGGAATAGAAGTACTATCTACTTGGACAGGTGGTCCATTATTGTCATTAAGTATTTTAGCTTCATTGTTTTGATTTGTTTCTCCAGTCATCTTGGTAAAGTCCACTATGTTCCCTAGTACCGTTCCTTTTGTAGTATTACATTGGTTAGCGTCTAATCTCTGGAGAGTCTCAGTCCTCTCTGATAAAGAGGGAAGGCAATTTATCAGAGGAATCTCACTGTTCCTGGAGCCCCTGGCTGACCTTGGAGGACATGCCTCAAAATATGAGATGTTCTCTTGACCCATCTTACTCTCATAGGTGTAGGTGGTTTCTGTGTATTGTTCTAGAACTCTGAGTATCTGAGCCCTGTAGCAACAACTTATAAGCACATGACCACCTGAGCACATGCAGGAGTGGGTAGAGAGGAAAAACAGGACTGAGCCAGAGTAGTAAGGTCCAATATCTCAGTGTCAATCCTGCTTAAAGATAAATAGAAGACAACCTGATATTAGCTAGTGTTTTTGACTACCTCTTGAATCTTACTAAGCCTCACAAGAGGCACAAGAAAAAGTGCAAGAAAAAAGTGGAGATTAGAGCATTCACAGAAGCCACAGGGTCCTTTGTAACTTGAAAAATGCTACACAGAGGACCTTTGCAATCTGGATCAGGTCCGGCTCCTGTCTCTCTAGTTAGGAACTGCTGAGCAAGACAATGCTGGGCAGAAAAACTGAGACCCATAGCCAATTTAACAGATGACTTGTACAAAAGTGGACAAATGACATGCCTGGAGAATTCATTAAAGTTCAGTTTCTGTGAGCAGCATTTACTGGGGAGGTCATGTCGTCTGGGAGGATGACACTGTCAAACCTCCCTCAGGATGAAGCTTGAGGTTCATTGTTGTCCCAGGGATGATGAAACTAGGCAGTTGTTGGTATTCTTTAAGCAGTCCTACCCACACTTATTGTTTTTCAAATTCCTACAGTGCTTTTCTTATATCACAGACACCTACAGGTGAGAAGATATGAGAATCTAAGGATATGATTTAAAATAATTCGGATCTGTTGTTTGTTTTCTTGATAATTGCTATTTTGAGTTGGGGTGACATGGAATGTCTGCTTACTGTTGATTTGTATTTCACAGCTAGCTACACTTGATGGACATTTCTCCTTCTGAATCAATGTTTGCTTGCAGATCTCAGAAGGAAAACACGCTGAGGGATTCAACCTATTCTTTTCTAAGATCTTGTCCTGGATCTCATCTTCACAGCCAAGGACTTGGCAACAGCAGTGACTGCAGAGCCATTTGACAGTGATCTAAGTGTCAGCCATTCAAGATCTGAAGAGTGCCTCACAAGAAGAAACACCTCTCTTTTCTGTGTTGGAAGTAAGGACTCTGTCTCTGATTTAGGCAATATGAGGGAGTTTTTAAGCTTTATAATGCAACATCATAAACTCCTTGCCCCTAATAGAGTCTCTCATTCCTCAGTCTTCAGACTCCAGTCTATCCATATTTACTCCAGACATAACATATAAGAACCACTTTGAACGTTTGTAGACGTTTGCAATTATTCTTGCCTTCTGGGTAAACCTGTCATACTAGAATTCATGATGCTGGGTGGATGATAAAACTCAGTACTTAGTTTCTGCATACATGGGTTTTCTTAAGCTCCTGGCATCTGAATCATTCCCCCCCCAGATGAATATTGCCACTAAGATGACTATCTAATGTCAGTTTAAGTTCCTTCTGCTACATATATGCTAGACATTGAAAATAATTCAGAAAAGCCAATTGAAAACAATTTTAAAAATTAGATATACCAAGAAATGAAACAGAGGACAAAGTTAATGAAAATATGTTTCCAAAATTTTAGCTCCATTTCTTTAATTTTCCCTGGCTATTTTCATGATTTAGAGAGAATATCTTGTGTATTGTATTGATGCATCACCTATCAATTAAAAATGTTTATGGCTTAGGCAGGAAATA
>NW_021622242.1:0-7177 GCF_004785775.1 Grammomys surdaster | reverse complement strand
AGATGCTCAAAAGTTCCTGCTGTTTCCATCTAAATGTTCCTAAGGGCAGATGTAAGCCAGGGCCTTGTCTAGGAGCAAGTTTCTTTGTTTTCAGGTTCTGTGACCTCCTCTCTGCTTTATTCTATGCATATCTTCAGAGGGACTCATATCCCAACTGAAATGGAAATGTTGGGTCTAGAAAACAGTGAGTTAATGAATTCTCTTGTGTGTGTTTCTTAGCTTGCTTCTCCTGAGGTCTTCTGTCAGTAATGAGCTCTGAGGTCCTAAGTCTCTCTCTTTCAGACAATATCCAAATTCCTTATCTTTCCAAATCCGAGGTTATAGACACACAATACTGCCACCACAGCCCAAATAGCTTACATTTTTCTTTAACCATAAAGAAATAGTAACAATGGAGTAGCTCAGGTGCCTCGTATGTATAGTACTGTGACCTTGACCATAAAGTAGGTTTCCCAGATTTTTTAGGGAAGGATGCTTCTTACATTTATAGTACTTGTAGGACAGATTATTCTCTCTTCCCTAAGGCTGCTCCATATACCATCTGTACATGAAAGGTCTTCTCTCCTTTTACCTTTGGAAGCCAAGAGCAGTATGAACTTGTGTCCTTATGCCATAGATGATGGTTGAAGAGAACTTAAGGATTAGGCAGGAAGTAAAAAAAAAAAAAAAAAACCCACAGTACTAGAGTTGTAAAGGGTCTACAATAATTAAATTATTTTAAATAATACCAGAGATCAAAGACAGGTTACCAAGCATACAAATACACTTTTCTGACAGTAATGGAACAAGGAAGAAACATCTTTTAAAATGTTGATGAAACAAAACTATACAGCTATATTGTCTGTATACAGATGAACTGTGAACAGTGGCAAGAGGAAAGGACAAATGAGTAGATTAACTCCAAACACTCCCAATAAAGTAATTTCAGAAAGAAGAACAGTGATTCCTAGAGGATATGTAATACATGAGGAATCATGCTGAGCTTTAAAAAATGATCTAATAAATGAGTTAGCAAATTTAATTCTAGGACCTAGAAATGTTCTTGTTTTTAAATGACTAAAATTTCAGTAAAATGACAACATTTTGTCAAAACTTTTTTCATTTTATGACAAAATTGTTGTTGTACAGAATGAAAGATATAAACAAGAGTATTCAGGCTCACTCATTAAAATTATCTTCTTGTGTTTGTGCCTGGCGACCTGATCTTCATGGAGGAGTTTAACAGTGAGTAGCTGCTGGTGAGAAGGCATTCTAAGGAGAAGGAGATGCAAGCCAAATTGAAAATGAAGAACTTGGTTCCCAAGAATTGAAGAATGAGGAAAAAGAAGTTACTGGAGATGCTGCATAGCAGAAACAAGACAGAGCAATGATTTGCAGAACCAGAGCAACTGAAGCTGACTTCCACAGAGAAGTTCTGGTTCTGGTGCTGTGAACATTTCATACTTGGTATGTGAAGATCTTTCATCTTGAATTTCAAAAAGACAAGAAGCAGGAATAATTAAGCCTGTGTTGAAAAATGTGTGAAGAAAGAATAGCTGAAGCTGAAACTGGTAACTCATCTGGAGCTAGAAATACAGAGAGTGAAAATTTCAAATATTGTTATTCAGGGAGTTACATAGTAAACTGATTCAATCTGATGGTCACTGCATGAGACCTATATGTAAACCTATTTTAATTTCACATTTAATGCATGAAAAAATGACCAAAGTAACTTATAAAAGAAAGCATTTAATATGAGACTTATGATTTCAGAGGGCTAGAGTCCTTAGTTAGGGTTTCTATTTACTGTGAAGAAACACTATGGCCACAATAACTCTTATAAATAAAAACATTTATTTAATTGGAACTGACTTACAGTTCTGAGATTTAGTCTATTATCTTCATGGCTGGTAGCATGGTAGCACAAAGCAGACATGCTGCTGGAGAATTCTACACATAGATTGGTATACAGCAGGAAGAAAGAATGACAGTGGGTCCTAGCTTGAGCTCCTGGAACTTCTAAGCCCACCCCCAGTGACACACTTCCTCTAATAAAGCCATACCTACTCCAAAAAGGCCACATGTCCTGATTCTCTCAAATAATGCCACTCACTGTGAGTCTGTGGGGTTTTCATTCAAAAGACCACAGATAGGAAGCAAGGCAACAGGCAGGACTTGTAGCTGAGAACTTACATCTAAAGATACAACCATGGAAGGAGAGACAGACAGACAGACAGACAGAGACAAAGAGTCAGAGGCAAAGAGTCAGTATGGCCCTGTTGACACACCTCCTCCAACAATGCCACACATCTTAAGTCCTCATAAAACTGTTCTACTAACTAGGAACCAAACATTCAAAATATATGAGTCTATCAGAGCCATTCTCATTCGAACCACCCCAGGGTCCTTCATCCTAGATAACTGTACCTTATATCACTTAAACATACAAACAAGACAGCAACAATGATAATAAAAGCAGCAATCAGCACATGGAGAATAGAGGTACAAGATCATTTGCAAGCATAATACAAACTCCTCCCTTTTCTGTTGAATTCATGTCAAGTGTCATCCTATTTTCCAAAATCATTTGGCTGGTGGTGTACCGCTGACTAGGTATTTTCTTTAAGAGAATATCTTAATTTTAAATTCTTAAATACTGTTGACCACCAGAATATAGTCAATTAGAATTTTGAAAATATTTAGTTTCTAGCTTTAAACTTTTGCGGGGATTCCCTTGGAGACTCCTATAGAGTCAATGTTGACATCAACAGACCCAGCTATGGCCTTATACTATGGGGATTAGCTTTGCCAACAGAAGGAGAATTGAAGGCCAGAGTATAGAGAGAATCGAGCCAGTCTAGGTTCTTCTTGGGTGGTAGGAGTGAGTAAATGTTCCCTTGTCCATAGTGTCACCATATGCCAGTTTGGGAGACATTGACTTTAGAGTAATTGCTATTTTTCCTTCTGTTATTTGAGACACATAGGCTATGGGTACAAATGTCATGATTTCATTTTATGAGAAGGAATCTACCCCCTGTCATGTAATGATTTTACCAAGAATCTCCTGTCTCAAGTTTGAGTAAACAATTCTTACATTTATTCTGCTTTATCAATAAATGCTGATGACCCAATGGCTAGGCAGAATAGGGTGGGATGTCTGCCTACCAGAGGAAGGAGTGAGGGAGAAAGGAAGAGGAAAATTCAGATCAGTGAGGAGGATGGAGGATTTGGAGCCACAAGCAAGAAGTTCAGAGAGAGATCATGGAAACACATCTGAAGCCTAAAGAGTCAGATCAACGATACTGTGCAAGTATCATGAGATAGTGCTGTGTACTAAGTAGCCATGTTAGCATAAAAAGTAAAGGTAGATCATTTAATTGCTCAGCTATTGACGAGAAGTTTTAAATAAATTTTGGTTTCTCTGTCTAGTTATTGGAGGCTAGCATAAGGTAAAAGATACAACTGCCAATTTAATTGTTTACAGTTATATTAAGAATATTAATTCATTTACAAGGTATTGTCAGATGCTTTTTCCATTTAATTTCAAAGACTCAGTAGATGATCAATGGGGAAAAATTAGGACACATATATTTGTCCTGTTAAGATTCCACAGTATAAGATTATACATGAATTTAACTGAACAGTTAACAGAAAGTACATTTTAGTTGCATTAATCAAAAGTTTTCTATTATTTATTTTCAATAATAAGCATACTAAGGACAATTCTTTCTTAATATTGATTTTTAAAGGATCATTGTTGCAAGAGTGTCCATTTTCCCAGGCACTTTATACAGTAGCTTTCTTTTCTTCATTTGAGTGGAATGAGTCCCACTTCTTTCAGCCTTCTGAACTGTAGTTTCAGTGGTTAACTGTAGCCGCCTGTGGCCACGAGTCAAACGGGTTCACCTGAAAAGAGGGCTGGGAACGAAAGGGGGACAGAGAGGGAGAAAAGATGAAGCCAAGACAAAGTTCTCTGATCAAGGCTCCATGGTTTAATGTTAAGCTTTCAATTTAAAGGGGAAGACCTCGCCTGAACCCTTTGTATTTTCAGCCAGGTGAGATGGGTGGGATAATCTGTTCTAGGTCAAGGCCAGAGATGTCTCAAGGCAAGCCCAGGGGCAGTTCTTCTTTCAAGTTCCTGTAGCAGGATCTACCTGCAGCCAAGGTGGGTGACTCCACCTAGGTGTCTATTGATATGCAGCCAAGGTGGTTAGTTCCACCTAAGTCCTATTATCTGGTCTCTTGTGGTAAACAAGGTCTTGGGCCTGCTCAAGGCTGGAGGAAGGGCACAGTTAACACCAGAAAGAAACCCTCTCTGGCTAGCTCCTATATGATCACTTCTCTTTTTTTGTGTGTGTGTGGGGGAGGGATATTTTATTTACGTTTCAGATGCTATCCCCTTTTCCTATCCCCCCCCCCAGGAACCTCTATCCCATCCCCCTCCTCCCACTTCTATGAGTATGTGCCCCCCCCACACCCACCCATTCCCACCTCCCCACCCACGATTTCCCCCACAGTGTGGTGTCTAGCCTTCACTGGACCAAGGACTTCCTCACCCACCTCTGCCTGACAATGTCATCCTCCCCTACATATACAACTGGGGCCATGAGTCCCTCCATATATGTTCCCAAGCTGGAGGTTTAGACCCTGGGAGCTCTGGTTTGTTGGAATTGTTGCTCTCCCCATGGGGCCGCAAACCCGTTTAACTCCTTCAGTTTTCTCTCTAACTCCTCCACTGTTCAAATTAATTTATTTATTTACACCCAATCACAGCTTCTTCTCCCTCCTCTTCTCCCACCTCCTCTCACCTCCTCTCTCCCCATCCCCCCTCCCTTTTCTCCTCAGAAAAGGGGAGGCCTCACATGGGTATCAACCACCCTTGACATATCAAGTTGCAGTACCACTAGAAACATCTTCTGTTGAGCCTAGACAAGACAGCCCAGTTAGGCAAAATGGGTCCAAATGCAGGCAACAGAGTTAGAGACAGCCCCTGTTCTAGTTGTTAGGAATCTACATGAAGATCAATTTTTTATTGGTATTTGGTGACCAGGCTGGAAAGGATGAACTGAAAATTTTGAGAAGCTGGTTCTCAGTTTGCATGATGGGAATGTCTGTGATCCCACTAAGATACAGGAGGCCATATCCCTCCTTAGAGCTGTTTTAATTCTAAACAATGCTGGAGGGAGATAGCTATGACTTACTTTCATAATTTTAATCTCATTATCAGCTGGGAGAGGAATAGACGTACTATCTACTTGGACAGGTGGTCCATTATTATCATTAAGTATTTTAGCTTCATTGTTTTGATTTGTTTCTCCAGTCATCTTGGTAAAGTCCACTATGTTCCCTAGTACCGTTCCTTTTGTAGTATTACATTGGTTAGCGTCTAATCTCTGGAGAGTCTCAGTCCTCTCTGATAAAGAGGGAAGGCAATTTATCAGAGGAATCTCACTGTTCCTGGAGCCCCTGGCTGACCTTGGAGGACATGCCCCAAAATATGAGATGTTCTCTTGATCCATCTTACTCTCATAGGTGTAGGTGGTTTCTGTGTATTGTTCTAGAACTCTGAGTATCTGAGCCCTGTAGCAACAACTTATAAGCACATGACCACCTGAGCACATGCAGGAGTGGGTAGAGAGGAAAAACAGGACTGAGCCTGAGTAGTAAGGTCCAATATCTCAGTGTCAATCCTGCTTAAAGATAAATAGAAGACAACCTGATATTAGCCAGTGTTTTTGACTACCTCTTGAATCTTACTAAGCCTCACAAGAGGCACAAGAAAAAGTGCAAGAAAAAAGTGGAGATTAGAGCATTCACAGAAGCCACAGGGTCCTTTGTAACTTGAAAAATGCTACACAGAGGACCTTTGCAATCTGGGTCAGGTCCTGCTCCTGTCTCTCTAGTTAGGAACTGCTGAGCAAGACAATGCTGGGCAGAAAAACTGAGACCCAAGCCAATTTAACAGATGACTTGTACAAAAGTGGACAAATGACATGCCTGGAGAATTCATTAAAGTTCAGTTTCTGTGAGCAGCATTTACTGGGGAGGTCATGTCGTCTGGGAGGATGACACTGTCAAACCTCCCTCAGGATGAAGCTTGAGGTTCATTGTTGCCCCAGGGATGATGAAACTAGGCAGTTGTTGGTATTCTTTAAGCAGTCCTACCCACACTTATTGTTTTTCAAATTCCTACAGTGCTTTTCTTATATCACAGACACCTACAGGTGAGAAGATATGAGAATCTAAGGATATGATTTAAAATAATTCGGATCTGTTGTTTGTTTTCTTGATAATTGCTATTTTGAGTTGGGGTGACATGGAATGTCTGCTTACTGTTGATTTGTATTTCACAGCTAGCTACACTTGATGGACATTTCTCCTTCTGAATCAATGTTTGCTTGCAGATCTCAGAAGGAAAACACGCTGAGGGATTCAACCTATTCTTTTCTAAGATCTTGTCCTGGATCTCATCTTCACAGCCAAGGACTTGGCAACAGCAGTGACTGCAGAGCCATTTGACAGTGATCTAAGTGTCAGCCATTCAAGATCTGAAGAGTGCCTCACAAGAAGAAACACCTCTCTTTTCTGTGTTGGAAGTAAGGACTCTGTCTCTGATTTAGGCAATATGAGGGAGTTTTTAAGCTTTATAATGCAACATCATAAACTCCTTGCCCCTAATAGAGTCTCTCATTCCTCAGTCTTCAGACTCCAGTCTATCCATATTTACTCCAGACATAACATATAAGAACCACTTTGAACGTTTGTAGACGTTTGCAATTATTCTTGCCTTCTGGGTAAACCTGTCATACTAGAATTCATGATGCTGGGTGGATGATAAAACTCAGTACTTAGTTTCTGCATACATGGGTTTTCTTAAGCTCCTGGCATCTGAATCATTCCCCCCCCCAAGATGAATATTGCCACTAAGATGACTATCTAATGTCAGTTTAAGTTCCTTCTGCTACATATATGCGAGACATTGAAAATAATTCAGAAAAGCCAATTGAAAACAATTTTAAAAATTAGATATACCAAGAAATGAAACAGGGGACAAAGTTAATGAAAATATGTTTCTAAAATTTTAGCTCCATTTCTTTAATTTTCCCTGGCTATTTTCATGATTTAGAGAGAATATCTTGTGTATTGTATTGATGCATCACCTATCAATTAAAAATGTTTATGGCTTAGGCAGGAAATA
>NW_021622241.1:0-2487 GCF_004785775.1 Grammomys surdaster | reverse complement strand
GCCTAACTTCCCAACCTGTTGTCTATTCCAGAGGGCGGGATCTAACCAACTCCCCTGGTTTTGTGACTCCTCTCCCCCAACTACCAAGACCATGGGCCTAGGGGTTTTAATGGTACACCTAAGAAAATAGTCTTGTCCCTAACAAACTTAACTTAATTTTCTCCCTCTAATGTGTATATGTGTTTCAGGATCTTGCCAAATTCACATGTTTGCTCAACATCTGCATCCACAACAGTTCCAGAGAAGCTACCCACAGGTGTTCCTGTCTACTCTCACAGGCTCTTCTACTGGGCCTGCCCATTCCTAGCAGAAGATGGTCCCACAGATCCTAGAACACAGTGACACATCCAACTTTCCCAGGACTTGTCCAACATTCCAATTTTCTTAGGGTCCCTAAAAACAGACCAGCACTCCAAACTTAGCAGGACATAGTTTAAAGAACATGACAAGTGCACTCCAGCTCCACCACTACCCCTTCCTAGTTCTTTATTTTTAGTTACACAAGAAGGGAGAAAGGTCGCTTTACAGGCAATTCCACCAAACTTCTCCCAGTGACCTAGCAACAGCTTGCATCGTCATCTGCCACCATTGCTTGTCAGATGCAAGTCAGATGCAGTAGTAACAGGATATAAAAAGGACTGTTCTCTACCCCATATCCCTTCCCCCCTTTCTCTACTCTATCCCTCATCTCTTGCTCACTCGCTTGCGCTATCTCTCTCTCTCTCTCTCTCTCTCTCTGTCTCTCTCTCTCTCTCTCTCTCTCTCTCTCTCTCTCTCTCCTCCACATTGTGTTCCTTGGTGAGCTTCTCTTTCTGTCCTTATTTCTGTCCTCCTCTGTCCCCCTTTGCTAAGTTCTCACTCCCCTCTCTTCCCACAGATAAACCTCCATGATACCAGATCTGTCACAGGATGTGATTTACCAGGGGTATTCCTTGTTCTGGGCCCGGCAGAACAAGGCTTACCCCCCACTGCTGCTGTGTTAAATTTCTTAGCATTGACTTTAAACACTTTCTAAAGTTCTCCTGACCAGGATGCTCCTTTAGTTCAAGACTCCCCTCATGGGGCTGTAGCCAGATTAAATGAGATTGTTTAGGCAAGGCAGCTGGGATAGACTCAGTAAACAGGGACCTATTGCTGTTTGTGTCTCAGAGGGGGGGCCTGCCCTCTAGTGTCTGGGAAAGAAATCACATGCCTATCTCACCTGCAGAGAAAGGCATGAAAGCTTCAGTTTTCTTCAATGCCCCATTGGCATCTAGGAAGTGCTCAGGATTGAAGGTGTCTGGTTGTTCAAAGTAGCATGGGTCATGGAGAGCTGAACTCAGGATGGGGTACACCTCGGTGTTCTAGGAGAAGTTATGAGATAAAGATGTTAACATATCCTGACTCCCATATGAAAATAGTCAATCCCTAAGACAATGCAGAGAAAACACAAGACGGGATGAGGTTGGTGATTAGGAACATAGAATATGCCCATGGAGTAGTGATGAGGAATTGCAGCTGGTCTCACCTTGCGGAGGAGGTACCCTCGGAACATGGTGTCTTTGGTGACTCTGTGAGGCAATCCAATAGGTACAAGATCAGACAATCTCTGAATCTCGTGGATGACTGCGTCAGTGTATGGCATTTTGGAGCGGTCATCAAGGTTGGGTAGCCGGTGTGAGCCGATCACCTGATCAATCTCCTTTTGGACTTTCTCTGCACAGGAAATGGGGAAAGTGGACCTGCTTTACCGGCTTTGTAGCAATGATATTGTATTCTATCAGCCAACGACACAGGGAAACGGTTCAGTAAGGAGACTCTGCTGAGAAACTGAGAGCTTTCAGGGTACAAACAACTGTCCCATTCTTAAGTGCCCGTCTCTCTCTTCCCATGTTTAAAACTATTTTAAATCTCTCCTCCATGAGATTCATCCGCAGTTCAGCGGGGTTTTACTAAAGAAAGAAAAATAGACAGCAAAGGGCTACTGCACAGGGAGACTTGAGAGCAACTGTGATGAGGCAAGAGTGTGAGGGAGAGAAGAAGAAGAAATTCTCACCTTGGACATGAATTGACAACACACACACACACACCACAACTTAACATGAAACTTTATATTAATAACTTGAAGTTTTGTCCTCAGAAATGTAACAGAGAAGTAGGTAGATTAGTAAATTAAGCCATCAAAAGAAGCATGTAGAAATGAATACATAAGAAAATCAATGGATAAATGAGTGTATGGACAGGTTCATGAGTTAATGAAATAAACACACTAAGCACTGGATTATACTGGATTCAACTTGTAGGTCAATAGGTGGTTCCATTGATGGATGAATGGGAGAATGAATAGACAAACAAAAGAGGAATGCAAAGGCCTCTTAGTGAAAGGATTAGGAATGCAACCACATGATAGGAGAGATGATTGTATGAATGAATCAATGGCCAATAGTTTATTCAACTCTATTGATCAAAGGAACAACACTTACATTGATTCATTGAAATAAATAAATA
>NW_021622240.1:0-1335 GCF_004785775.1 Grammomys surdaster | reverse complement strand
TGATCAAAGGAACAACACTTACATTGATTCATTGAAATAAATAAATATAATGCCTACTTTGGTGGTTAAAGAATCAATAAATACACAAATAATTAATCAGTTGATTTATAAGTGGCTGACTGGAAGGATTCAAGGTGAATATGTGTTTGTGTGTGTGTGTGTGTGTGTGTCTACACATGGGTGCATGAGTGCATGTGAGTGTGAATAAGTGTCTAGTATGAAGATAGAAGGATGAATGAGTAAATAGGTCTTGGAGAGATTGATGTTTAGTTGTGTGAGAATTACTGAAGGGAGAGACTGATGACATGTTCATTGATGGGTGGATAATAGGTGGGTGAATGAACAGAATAAGTAGATACATGAAGAGGTGGATGTAAAGAAGGACGAATAATAGATGAATGTAAAGATTGCAGGAAGTCAGGAAGGACGGAAGGAAGGAAGGTAAGGATCAACCTTTAATAGAGACAACAGAAAACGGGTCAGCTGAGTGTTCACTCACATTCCACCCACAGCACTGCCTTAGTTTACAAGTAGAACAAAGCAATTAGAATTCCAGATGTCCGTGTGCCTCTCATCCACTCAAATTCCCACATCCAAAGGTAGATAGAAAATCCTCCAACTGTCCACCCATGGTGCACCTGCAACGTGGGGGTACTTGAGCATGATCAGGAAGCCATAGCGGAGCGTGGTGCTACTGGTCTCAGTTCCAGCAAAGAAGAGAGAGAGCACAGACATCATGAGGTTCTGGTGATGGAACTCTGTGTGGTGGTTGGACTTCTCCTGGTTCCAGATGGGAGAGAGAAGAGAGGGTCAGGGGTGACTGGACCTTTGCAAGGAGATGCACACATATCTCTGGTCACTGTCCTTCTTTTTGTGAGTCTCATACTATCTGGAACTCTGGACATTACTCGGCCCCAGACAATATGCCTTGGATTCTTCTATCTTCTTTTTCTACTTTGTTCTTCGGTGGTTTATCATGTTCTGTCTCCTAGGCTCTTTGTTCCTCTGTGGTCTTTTCTACTTTTGCCCCTTGCCTTGTGTTTCTTCCCCAGCCACACCCCTTCTCTTTCCCTATGACATTTTCTCCTCCCTTCTCTTCTCTTCCAGACGTTCTACATCTCCTCCTCTCTGTTTCTGCCTCTCCTCACCATCCCATCTCGCTGTCCCCTCCCATCTTTCTCTCTGTCCACATCCCCATCCTTCACTCTCACCCACCCCCTCTCTCATCCATGCAGGACTGACCTTCTCCATGCGCAGAAGGTAGGTATCGATGAAGTCTCGTGGAGCGCTGGGGTCCAAGGTGGCCCTGTGCTGCTCCACACTATGGCCAATGTA
>NW_021622239.1:0-2394 GCF_004785775.1 Grammomys surdaster | reverse complement strand
TAACATGAAACTTTATATTAATAACTTGAAGTTTTGTCCTCAGAAATGTAACAGAGAAGTAGGTAGATTAGTAAATTAAGCCATCAAAAGAAGCATGTAGAAATGAATACATAAGAAAATCAATGGATAAATGAGTGTATGGACAGGTTCATGAGTTAATGAAATAAACACACTAAGCACTGGATTATACTGGATTCAACTTGTAGGTCAATAGGTGGTTCCATTGGTGGATGAATGGGAGAATGAATAGACAAACAAAAGAGGAATGCAAAGGCCTCTTAGTGAAAGGATTAGGAAATGCAACCCCTTGATAGGAGAGATGAGTGTATGAATGAATCAATGGCCAATAGTTTATTCAACTCTATTGATCAAAGGAACAACACTTACATTGATTCAGTGAAATAAATAAATATAATGCCTACTTTGGTGGTTAAAGAATCAATAAATACACAAATAATTAATCAGTTGATTTATAAGTGGCTGACTGGAAGGATTCAAGGTGAATATGTGTTTGTGTGCATGTGTATGTGTATGTGTGTGTGTGTGTGTGTGTGTGTGTGTGTCTACACATGGGTGCATGAGTGCATGTGAGTGTGAATAAGTGTCTAGTATGAAGATAGAAGGATGAATGAGTAAATAGGTCTTGGAGAGATTGATGTTTAGTTGTATGAGAATTACTGAAGGGAGAGGCTGATGACATGTTCATTGATGGGTGGATAATAGGTGGGTGATTGAACAGAATAAGTAGATACATGAAGAGGTGGATGCAAAGAAGGACGAATAATAGGTGAATGTAAAGATTGCAGGAAGTCAGGAAGGACGGAAGGAAGGAAGGGAAGGATCAACCTTTAATAGAGACAACAGAAAACGGGTCAGCTGAGTGTTCGCTCACATTCCACCCACAGCACTGCCTTAGTTTACAAGTTGAACAAAGCAATTAGAGTTCCAGATGTCCATGTGGCTCTCATCCACTCAAATTCCCACATCCAAAGGTAGATAGAAAATCCTCCAACTGTCCACCCATGGTGCACCTGCAACGTGGGGGTACTTGAGCATGAACAGGAAGCCATAGCGGAGCGTGGTGCTACTGGTCTCAGTTCCAGCAAAGAAGAGAGAGAGCACAGACATCATGAGGTTCTGGTGATGGAACTCTGTGTGGTGGTTGGACTTCTCCTGGTTCCAGATGGGAGAGAGAAGAGAGGGTCAGGGGTGACTGGACCTTTGCAAGGAGATGTACACATATCTCTGGTCACTGTCCTTCTGTCTGTGAGTCTCATACTATCTGGACCTCTGGACATTACTTGGCCCCAGACAATATGCCTTGGATTCTTCTATCTTCTTTTTCTACTTTGTTCTTCGGTGGTTTATCATGTTCTGTCTCCTAGGCTCTTTGTTCCTCTGTGGTCTTTTCTACTTTTGCCCCTTGCCCTGTGTTTCTTCCCCAGCCACACACCTTCTCTTTCTCTATGTCATTTTCTCCTCCCTTCTCTTTTCTTCCAGACATTCTACATCTCCTCCTCTCTGTTTCTGCCTCTCCTCACCATCCGCTGTCCCCTCCCATCTTTCTCTCCACATCCCCATCCTTCACTCTCACCCACCCCCTCTCTCATCCATGCAAGACTAACCTTCTCCATGCGCAGAAGGTAGGTATCAATGAAGTCTCGTGGAGTGCTGGGGTCCAAGGTGGCCCTGTGCTGCTCCACACTATGGCCAATGTAGTCAAGGATTTCCTGGAAGTTTTTGGCGATTTGTCTGTGCGTGCCAGGAAAGTACTTTAGGACAGCAGAGAAGAGCTGAAACACCTGCAAAAGAAGGGCCCAGGAGGTCACCTAAAATATCAGGTCACAGGAAATGGGCAGTGTTCTGTTTCTAGGTTTCCTAGGAACAAGTTTCTCTCTCCTTCCATCCTCTCCTCTTCCCTCCCTTGGTCCTCCTTCCCACTCTCACTCATCTTCTCTTGTTCCTTCGTTTTCACTGTGATGCACATAAAAACAACACAGCATCCTATCAGACGATCTCTGAATCTTTCTCCAGCACTCTCTTGCCTTGTATTCTCTATCCTCTTTTTCTCTCTTCTCTTTCCTAAACCATCATTTAGGCATTGTTTTTAAATCAGATCTCATATTTTTCAGATTGTCCTCAAACTCAGAACTTATCCAAAGTTGACTGTGAACACTGATCGCCCGTGTACTGGGATTGAATACATGTATCACCATAACTGGCTTATGTCGTGCTAGGGATGAACCCAGGGATGAATACAGGATAGATAAGTCCTATATCATCTTAGCTACAGCCAGAGATCCTGGGTCATCATTATCTTCATGTCTGTCTGGATGGCTGTGTATTCCTACATTGAGGTCTCTCCTCCTTGCTCATCTTCCCTCCCTTTGCCTC
>NW_021622238.1:0-1174 GCF_004785775.1 Grammomys surdaster | reverse complement strand
CCACTGCTGCTGTGTTAAATTTCTTAGCATTGACTTTAAACACTTTCTAAAGTTCTCCTGACCAGGATGCTCCTTTAGTTCAAGACTCCCCTCATGGGGCTGTAGCCAGATTAAATGAGATTGTTTAGGCCAGGCAGCTGGGATAGACTCAGTAAACAGGGACCTATTGCTGTTTGTGTCTCAGAGGGTGGGCCTGCCCTCTAGTGTCTGGGAAAGAAATCACATGCCTATCTCACCTGCAGAGAAAGGCATGAAAGCTTCAGTTTTCTTCAATGCCCCATTGGCATCTAGGAAGTGCTCAGGATTGAAGGTGTCTGGTTGTTCAAAGTAGCATGGGTCATGGAGAGCTGAACTCAGGATGGGGTACACCTCGGTGTTCTAGGAGAAGTTATGAGATAAAGATGTTAACATATACTGACTCCCATATGAAAATAGTCAATCCCTAAGACAATGCAGAGAAAACACAAGACAGGATGAGGTTGGTGATTAGGAACATAGAATATGCCCATGGAGTAGTGATGAGGAATTGCAGCTGGTCTCACCTTGCGGAGGAGGTACCCTCGGAACATGGTGTCTTTGGTGACTCTGTGAGGCAATCCAATAGGTATAAGATCAGCAAATCTCTGAATCTCGTGGATGACTGCATCAGTGTATGGCATTTTGGAGCGGTCATCAAGGTTGGGTAGCCGGTGTGAGCCAATCACCTGATCAATCTCCTTTTGGACTTTCTCTGCACAGGAAAGGGGGAAAGTGGACTTCTTTTACGGGCTTTGTAGCAATGATATTGTATTCTATCAGCCAACGACACAGGAAAACAGTGCAGTAAGGAGACTCTGCTGAGAAACTGAGAGCTTTCAAGGATTAAAAACAACTGTCCCGTTCTTAAGTGCCCGTCTCTCTGTGCCCCTGTTTAAAACTATGTTAAATCTCTTCTCCATGAGATTCACCCGCATTTCAGCGGGGTTTTACTAAAGAAAGAAAAATAGTCAGCAAAGGGCTACTGCACAGGGAGACTTGAGATCAACTGTGATGAGGCAAGATTGCAAGGGAGAGAAGAAGAAGAAATTCTCACCTTGGCAATGAATTGACAACACGTACACACACACACACACACACACACCACAACTTAACATGAAACTTTATATTAATAACTTGAAGTTTTGTCCTCAGAAAT
>NW_021622237.1:0-2833 GCF_004785775.1 Grammomys surdaster | reverse complement strand
AGGTGGGGTCCAGGGGGGCTCCTGGAGGATGAGGAGGCAGGACCGAGTCATGGCATCAAGAGTTGTAGAACATTTGGCTTTGGCCTCGTCTCTGGAAAGCTGTTTCCACTCACTACTCAAAGCATAGCAACAGCTGCTTAAGCCTGCACATATGATGCACCAGGTCCTGAACTCAGCATTGTATACAACATTTTATTTAATTTTAATTTTTTTAATGTATACATAAGATAAAATCCTATTAACGAAAGGATACTAGCCCACTTGAGTTCTGACAGGCGTCACTCACCCCCCCACTCCCTCTTCTTAGCTAAGAACCATTAGACTACATTCCTAAAGCTAGTCCCCAAAGTCTATTCCCTTACTTGGCCACTGCCTTCTCCTGAAACTGACTACCAAGGTCTAGCTATCAAAGTATTGAAAACCAGCAATCAGAAACCCCCTTTGAACTGGGAAGGAGTGGCGTACACCTTTAATCCCAGCACTTGGGAGGCTGAAGCAGGCAGATTTCTGAGTTCTAGGCCAGCCTGGTCTAGAAAGTGAGTTCCAGGACAGCCAGGACTACACAGAGAAACCCTGTCTCGAAAACAAAACAAAACAAAACCAAAACAAACAAACAAACAAACAAACAAAACCAAAAACCCTTTGGCCCACCTAATTAACATGCCCAGTTAAAATCAAACATCTCATACTAACACAGGGTCTTCCCTTTTACCTTTATAAACTGCCATCCACCCATGTGCAACATCTGTTCCCTCTCCATTCAGAGTCAGACCTTTGTACTCCAGGACAAAATCCTTCTCCCTCTCCCTTGCCCCCTTTCTCCCCTATCCTTTGTACCCTTCCCCTTCTCCATGTTCCTCTGTCTCATGTCTTTGTCCATTATCCCTGCCTTCATCCCTCCGGGGCAAGTAACTCTCCTTTGTGCTGAGAACTTGGTCTTGAGGTGTCCTGGGCCAATGCTTTTTCTTTTCAGTTTGTATATACAGAGAGGTTAGCTAACTTCACCAAAGTAACACAGTGACAAATGGCTGGGACCAGGATTCAGACCCAGAGAGCTGAGAGGGGCAGCATGCACAGTTAGTCTCCGCCCTGTGCCTTCCCCCATCACCATGCTGACTCTAAGCTGATTGGCAACTCCTACAATCAGAAATGGTGCAGAGAAGGGTTCAGGAGTGCCTGTGTGGATTGACAACTCTCTCATCTGTGAGTGTTCCTCCATTCCTTCTCTGATTCTAGGCTCTGCAGTGTTCAAGAACCATCAGCACCTGTTGCCTGCTGTCTTTGATTTCCAGGCTCTGTGATTGTCCCTCAGGAGATGTCAGTCCAGCAATTGTGGCTCACAGTAGCTGCTCTCTCTGGGTCCAAGCTGTCTGTCTTCTGATTCCTCTGCAGATCTCTCCCTAATTCTCACCAGACTTTCTTTATCTGTCTCTGATTTCTGGTCTAAATTACTTGCAATATTTACACCTTTTTCTCTTTGTCCCTCCCCCTACCTAATCCCTCCCATTCTCTATCCCTCTTGCCCCTCCCTGCTGATTCATTCTCCTTTTTCTTCTTTTGCTCCCTCTAGTTCTAGCTCAGCTTCCTGGTCTCTGTGTCACCCTGCTTTCTCCTGTCTTTTTTCTTAGTCTCCCAATTCCTTCTTTTCTTTTCTAGCTTCTGCAGGGTTACCTCATGATCTCCTGAGAAATCTTAAGAGATGACAAACACCAGTATGAACCTAACAACAGACTGTGTCACCAGTATGCCCTGTTAGGAGGTTCCTAAAACGTACCCAGAAAAGCCTGCAACTACAACAAAGTAAAACAGCCCACCTGGCCTCTTTGCTCACTGCCCCCAAATCAGCATATTCACAAGGAAAAAACCACAGTTCCTTGCTTCTCACACATGCACTGGACATAGACCATGCTTTGAGACTGTTTTGTGTAACCGTGATGACCTTGAACACCATATAAAGTCAAAGATGACCTCAAATCTCTAAGCTCCTGCCTCCACCATAGGCTCACTGTGATGACCAGCATCTAACACCCTGCCAGAATTATGGTGTTGGCGATCAGACTGAGATCTGCGTGTGCACCCACTGCATCAACCTTTTCTTTTTGAGACAAGAGTTGATGATATAGCCAGGCTGGCTTTGAATTTCTGATCCTTTCTCAGGCCTCTGACTACTGGGATGTAAGGCTTGTGCTGCTATGCCTAACTGAAATATAATCCTAACATGGGCATCCATTTCCTTGAATGTAAGAGCCCAGCATGCTAATCATGCAATCTATTTCTCTGAGTTATTCTTGGACACTGTGAACTTCACATCTCTTTCTCTGTTTTTATGTATTTCTCGTTCTCCCTTTGTGTGTGTGAATGTGTGTGTGAGAGAGAGTGAACGTGTGTATGTTTCTGTGTGTGTGTATGTGTGTGCATGTGTGTGTGAATGTGTGTATGTTTATGTATGTGTGTGTTTATGTATATGTGTGTGCATGTGTATTTATGTATAAGTGTGTGTATGTGTGTGAATGTGTGTGAGTGAACATGTGTGTGTTTGTGTTTATGTGTGTTTATCTACCCATGGGCAGCTCTCTTTCTTTGGCTGTCCACTCACGTCTCTATTTGCTATCTTCCTTCATGCTCCTTCTCCCAGACTCACCCTGGTATTTCTCTAGTTCCTCCACCAAACATCGGGCTTCCTGCTGAATCCACTCCTCCACACTCCGCTTTCCCATCCCAAAGTCTCTCATAGTGGACAGAGAGAATCTTCGAAGGGCCTTCCAGCGTTCCCCATTGGCAAAGGTCACACCTGAGAAAGTGAGCAGGTCACACAGGAAGTTCAACGAAACCT
>NW_021622236.1:0-10931 GCF_004785775.1 Grammomys surdaster | reverse complement strand
AATTTGCAGCTGCTGGGGAGGAGGCGAAAGAAAGAATCTCTAGGAAATTCCAGAGACCTAGGATGGGGGAGGGCCCCAGAGGTTATGGAGGTGACTTTAGGTGAGACTCATAGAGATATGGAATCTGAAAAGTTCACCTCCTTTAGCCAGGCAGGACCCCAGTGGATGGATAAGGACACCAACCCACTCACAGACTTTCAGTCAAACATTTGTCCTGTCTAAAAGAAATGCAGGGACAAAGATAGTGCTGAGACTGAGAGAACAGCCAAGTGACAACTGGCCTCACCATCCCATGGACAAACATCAATCCCCAACACTATTAATAATACTCTGTAATGCTTGCAAACAGAAGCCTAGAATAGCTGTCCTCTGAAAGGCTCAACTCAACAACTGACTGAAACAGAAGGAGATGTCCACAAATATTGTAGAGAACTCAGGAACTCTTATGGAAGAATTGAGTGTCCCAAATTCGAAAAGAACACACAAGAAAACCAACAGAGTCAGCTAACCTGGACCCTTGTGGTCTCTCAGAGACTGAATCACCAACCAAAGAACATACAAAGGTAAAATCTATCCGCCCAACCCCCACACATATGTAGCAGATGTGTAGTTCTGTCTTCATGTGGGTCCTAAACAACTACAGTGGGGTCTATCCCAAAAGCTGTTGCCTTTCTGTGGGATACTGTCTTCTGACTGGGCCCCCATGTCTAGCCTCAGTGAGAGAAGATGAGCCTAACCCTGCAGAATCTTGATGTGTCAGCATTGGGGGATACCCACGGGGATCCTATGCTCTCTCAGAGCCCATCTCTGTCTGTTCTTAGCCTGACACATACTCCGAGACTGCATTTTTCCTTTCGCCAATGCTTGTCCCATCAAATTTGGCTCTGCCTCTCCAGAGCCACAAAACAGCTCTCTCCTCCCCGAACTAACAGCCTCAGGCCTCAGGCAGACATTCTGTCTGCCTTGCTCCCACAGGATTATTGACTTATTATTGGATGTAGTTAAAACTCATAATTTTGTGTTATTAATTGAAAGTCTATGCTCAGATAAACTTAAATCATATGACATGATTCCATTCTGGGATATAACCAACACATGGCTAGTTGCCATCTTTATTAACGACTGGAGAAGGCAGAGCCATAGATTTACCACCATCTTGACTAAGGGTAGGCTCATTCCTTGCAGCCAACACTGTTATGGGAAGTCATAGCTTCACTGCCATCTTGATTAAGGACAGCAACATGTAACTTGGGAAGCAGGTCTCCAATGGTATTTTGAATTGCAATAAGATGTTTGTATGATTTCTGTACTGTCTTGCCAAATGGTTTACAATATTGCTCTATGTTTTTACTCTTTAAATAGTAGTGTATTTTGATATTATCTTGGAAGTTTTACAGCATTAAAGAGTTTATAGATTATTGCTTTAAAAATGTATTTGGCCTTGCTTTTGCTTATGCTAGTAAGCTATAATATAGTCTTAAGATTTTTATAAGCTGTAGGTTTTTATATTGATAAACCATATTAAGGTCAAAAAGTTGCCAGTCTCTTTATAGACTTTCTTTTTAGATTAAAAGATTTCATTCTCATGCTAGAAGACCTTCAGTTCACCAATCATGATTCTTGTGAGGCTCAAAGCTAACAGGTTCTTGTCTCAGAAGCTACTATAACAGTTCAAGTCTCATAAAAATTACTATAATTAAATACAAATTGACAGTCAGTTACCTTCTCAATGACCATATCCTTTAATGAGTTCAAAATTATATTTAAAGGCATACTGAGAACTGATGCAGTTAATTGCAATATTAAGCTTTATTGAGCTCCTGTTTTATGTTTGCTAGAATTAATTTAAAGCCAACAAATAAAAACAGACATAAGTTGTTTAACCCAGATATACTTTATAAGTTCTAGCCTTAAATCCTGTCAGAGATCTGCTTAATATGACATTAAATGTTTAAACTTATTATGACAGACATAGAATCCCAAATGCTAATGGTGATACACCCCACTGCAAGGTCTCCAAGAATATATAGGTACAGTGATGAAGAACTATCCTGGATTGTTATACCCCAACTATTAGCCAAGACTGCCCCACTGCCTTGCCTACTGTCAGGTCCTAGCCTGAACTGTGGACAGAGAACACCCAGAGAGTTAATAGTTCCCTCTCATGCTCCGTCTCCACAAGGAAAATAAAAATCCTCTCATCTTCTGGGCATGATGGATTTACTGCCTCTGTCATGATGCCATGGAGCCCAGAGGAATCTGGGAGAACTCTCTAGGTAGCAGATTATGAACTAATCAGTCATTTTAATTAATATATGGCATCTAGATTATAATTTATTCTTCTCAAGTCTCTGATCACATTGAAAACTAAGCTATCTGTAGCTTGACAGCTAGAGGACAAGAAGCAACTAGCTCCTTACCCCAAGGTAATCAACAAACACGGTAGCTCATTAGTTAATTCATTAGCTAGTTAAAACTACCACATCTGTTATTAGAAAGGCAAACAGGTTTGGCTTGCTCACAAGCTTCATGTTAAAAGCTAAACAGGTTTCAGATGTACATTTTTGCTTTTTTCTTCTCTAAATGACTAACCTTACAGTGACTGCTCCCAATGATCAACCACCTGTATGTCATGGTAAATAATTGAGAGGAAACAGGAGTAAACTTTATGCAAGGTCTGAGGGTCTGAAAGCTTAAGTTATGAGGATCTAAGAAACGGTTTTTAGGGTCGAAGAAAATGTTTTAAGCTTTGTAAATGCAAGTTGTGGTAGATTAAGGATGTGAAAAAGTAGGATGGTGACAGGAAAGTGGTTTAACATACAAAAAAGGAACAAACATTCTTCAGATTTCTTCCCCTCATTATGCTACTATGATATTAGTATTTCAAAAGTTCAGAGTTCTAACATTAATCAATGAAATTATGATAAATTACTAGCCTAACTCTGATACAACTTACCACTATATGATCCACTATCACACTCACAAGTTCAACATGTTGAGTTTCTTTTGATTGTCTTTTAACTATAGACTTAAAGATGTTTCTCATTGTGCTAAATGTATGTACATTCTGTTTTCTGAATAGAGGGGGAAAATCCTTCTTGCCTCTTCTGATCCATGGAAGGTTTCTGTCTTTCCTGAGCTCACTTTAAATACTGTTCATGCTTTTCACAAATATTGTTTACCAAGTCTCTACTATGACACAATATGGTATTTAATACCTTGTTCTACAATGTGAATTTCAAAACAGACTACAATTCACATTTCTAAAATTTATCTCTTTTGTAAACTTAAAAAGATGCTTGTAAGCTTCAGGAAACATACTCTGATTCACCTCTCCTGGGTCAAATGGACTCCATCTGGATGAGTGCCCCTGTCAATCAACAGCCTAACTTCCCAACCTGTTGTCTATTCCAGAGGGCGGGATCTAACCCAACTCCCCTGGTTTTGTGACTCCTCTCCCCCAACTACCAAGACCATGGTCCTAGGGCTTTTAATGGTACACCTAAGAAAATAGTCTTGTCCCTAACAAACTTAACTTAATTTTCTCCCTCTAATGTGTATATGTGTTTCAGGATCTTGCCAAATTCACATGTTTGCTCAACATCTGCATCCAGAACAGTTCCAGAGAAGCTACCCACAGGTGTTCCTGTCTACTCTCACAGGCTCTTCTACTGGGCCTGCCCATTCCTAGCAGAAGATGGTCCCACAGATCCTAGAACACAGTGACACATCCAACTTTCCCAGGACTTGTCCAACATCCCAATTTTCTTAGGGTCCCTAAAAACAGACCAGCACTCCAAACTTAGCAGGACATAGTTTAAAGAACATGACAAGTGCACTCCAGCTCCACCACTACCCCTTCCTAGTTCTTTATTTTTAGTTACACAAGAAGGGAGAAAGGTTGCTTTACAGGCAATTCCACCAAACTTCTCCCAGGGACCTAGCAACAGCTTGCATCATCATCTGCCACCATTTCTTGTCTGATGCAAGTCAGATGCAGTAGCAACAGCATATAAAAAGGACTGTTCTCTACCCCATATCCCTTCCCCCCTCCTCTACTCTATCCCTCATCTCTTGCTCACTCGCTTTCTCTCTCTCTCTCTCTCTCTCTCTCTCTCTCTCTCTCTCTCTCTCTCTCTCTCTGTCTCTCTCTCTCTCCTCCACATTGTGTTCCTTGGTGAGCTTCTCTTTCTGTCCTTATTTCTTAAGCTCTCACTCCCCTCTCTTCCCACAGATAAACCTCCATTATACCAGATCTGTCACAGGATGTGATTTACCAGGGGTATTCCTTGTTCTGGGCCCGGCAGAACAAGGCTTACCCTCCACTGCTGCTGTGTTAAATTTCTTAGCATTGACTTTAAACACTTTCTAAAGTTCTCCTGACCAGGATGCTCCTTTAGTTCAAGACTCCCCTCATGGGGCTGTAGCCAGATTAAATGAGATTGTTTAGGCCAGGCAGCTGGGATAGACTCAGTAAACAGGGACCTATTGCTGTTTGTGTCTCAGAGGGTGGGCCTGCCCTCTAGTGTCTGGGAAAGAAATCACATGCCTATCTCACCTGCAGAGAAAGGCATGAAAGCTTCAGTTTTCTTCAATGCCCCATTGGCATCTAGGAAGTGCTCAGGATTGAAGGTGTCTGGTTGTTCAAAGTAGCATGGGTCATGGAGAGCTGAACTCAGGATGGGGTACACCTCGGTGTTCTAGGAGAAGTTATGAGATAAAGATGTTAACATATACTGACTCCCATATGAAAATAGTCAATCCCTAAGACAATGCAGAGAAAACACAAGACAGGATGAGGTTGGTGATTAGGAACATAGAATATGCCCATGGAGTAGTGATGAGGAATTGCAGCTGGTCTCACCTTGCGGAGGAGGTACCCTCGGAACATGGTGTCTTTGGTGACTCTGTGAGGCAATCCAATAGGTATAAGATCAGCAAATCTCTGAATCTCGTGGATGACTGCATCAGTGTATGGCATTTTGGAGCGGTCATCAAGGTTGGGTAGCCGGTGTGAGCCAATCACCTGATCAATCTCCTTTTGGACTTTCTCTGCACAGGAAAGGGGGAAAGTGGACTTCTTTTACGGGCTTTGTAGCAATGATATTGTATTCTATCAGCCAACGACACAGGAAAACAGTGCAGTAAGGAGACTCTGCTGAGAAACTGAGAGCTTTCAAGGATTAAAAACAACTGTCCCGTTCTAAAGTGCCCGTCTCTCTGTGCCCCTGTTTAAAACTATGTTAAATCTCTTCTCCATGAGATTCACCCGCATTTCAGCGGGGTTTTACTAAAGAAAGAAAAATAGACAGCAAAGGGCTACTGCACAGGGAGACTTGAGAGCAACTGTGATGAGGCAAGAGTGTGAGGGAGAGAAGAAGAAGAAATTCTCACCTTGGACATGAATTGACAACACACACACACCACAACTTAACATGAAACTTTATATTAATAACTTGAAGTTTTGTCCTCAGAAATGTAACAGAGAAGTAGGTAGATTAGTAAATTAAGCCATCAAAAGAAGCATGTAGAAATGAATACATAAGAAAATCAATGGATAAATGAGTGTATGGACAGGTTCATGAGTTAATGAAATAAACACACTAAGCACTGGATTATACTGGATTCAACTTGTAGGTCAATAGGTGGTTCCATTGGTGGATGAATGGGAGAATGAATAGACAAACAAAAGAGGAATGCAAAGGCCTCTTAGTGAAAGGATTAGGAAATGCAACCCCTTGATAGGAGAGATGAGTGTATGAATGAATCAATGGCCAATAGTTTATTCAACTCTATTGTTCAAAGGAACAACACTTACATTGATTCATTGAAATAAATAAATATAATGCCTACTTTGGTGGTTAAAGAATCAATAAATACACAAATAATTAATCAGTTGATTTATAAGTGGCTGACTGGAAGGATTCAAGGTGAATATGTGTTTGTGTGCATGTGTATGTGTGTGTGTGTGTGTGTGTGTGTGTGTGTGTGTCTACACATGGGTGCATGAGTGCATGTGAGTGTGAATAAGTGTCTAGTATGAAGATAGAAGGATGAGTGAGTAAATAGGTCTTGGAGAGATTGATGTTTAGTCGTGTGACAATGACTGAAGGGAGAGGCTGATGACATGTTCATTGATGGGTGGATAATAGGTGGGTGAATGAACAGAATAAGTAGATACATGAAGAGGTGGATGCAAAGAAGGACGAATAATAGATGAATGTAAAGATTGCAGGAAGTCAGGAAGGACGGAAGGAAGGAAGGGAAGGATCAACCTTTAATAGAGACAACAGAAAACGGGTCAGCTGAGTGTTCGCTCACATTCCACCCACAGCACTGCCTTAGTTTACAAGTTGAACAAAGCAATTAGAGTTCCAGATGTCCATGTGGCTCTCATCCACTCAAATTCCCACATCCAAAGGTAGATAGAAAATCCTCCAACTGTCCACCCATGGTGCACCTGCAACGTGGGGGTACTTGAGCATGAACAGGAAGCCATAGCGGAGCGTGGTGCTACTGGTCTCAGTTCCAGCAAAGAAGAGAGAGAGCACAGACATCATGAGGTTCTGGTGATGGAACTCTGTGTGGTGGTTGGACTTCTCCTGGTTCCAGATGGGAGAGAGAAGAGAGGGTCAGGGGTGACTGGACCTTTGCAAGGAGATGTACACATATCTCTGGTCACTGTCCTTCTGTCTGTGAGTCTCATACTATCTGGACCTCTGGACATTACTTGGCTCCAGACAATATGCCTTGGATTCTTCTATCTTCTTTTTCTACTTTGTTCTTCGGTGGTTTATCATGTTCTGTCTCCTAGGCTCTTTGTTCCTCTGTGGTCTTTTCTACTTTTGCCCCTTGCCCTGTGTTTCTTCCCCAGCCACACACCTTCTCTTTCCCTATGTTATTTTCTCCTCCCTTCTCTTTTCTTCCAGACATTCTACATCTCCTCCTCTCTGTTTCTGCCTCTCCTCACCATCCGCTGTCCCCTCCCATCTTTCTCTCCACATCCCCATCCTTCACTCTCACCCACCCCCTCTCTCATCCATGCAAGACTAACCTTCTCCATGCGCAGAAGGTAGGTATCGATGAAGTCTCGTGGAGTGCTGGGGTCCAAGGTGGCCCTGTGCTGCTCCACACTATGGCCAATGTAGTCAAGGATTTCCTGGAAGTTTTTGGCGATTTGTCTGTGCGTGCCAGGAAAGTACTTTAGGACAGCAGAGAAGAGCTCAAACACCTGCAAAAGAAGGGCCCAGGAGGTCACCTAAAAATATCAGGTCACAGGAAATGGGCAGTGTTCTGTTCCTAGGTTTCCTAGGAGCAAGTTTCTCTCTCCTTCCATCCTCTCCTCTTCCCTCCCTTGGTCCTCCTTCCCACTCTCACTCATCTTCTCTTGTTCCTTCGTTTTCACTCTGATGCACATAAAAACAACACAGCATCCTATCAGACGATCTCTGAATCTTTCTCCAGCACTCTCTTGCCTTGTATTCTCTATCCTCTTTTTCTCTCTTCTCTATCCTAAACCATCATTTAGGTATTGTTTTGTTTTGTTTTTTAATCAGATCTCATATTTTTCAGATTGTCCTCAAACTCAGTATTTATCCAAAGATGACTGTGAACTCTGATCACCCGTGTACTGGGATTGAATACATGTATCACCATAACTGGCTTATGTCATGCTAGGGATGAACCCAGGGATGAATACAGGATAGATAAGTCCTATATAATCTTAGCTACAGCCAGAGCCCCTGGCTCATCATTATCTTCATGTCTGTCTGGATGGCTGTGTATTGCTACATTGAGGTCTCTCCTCCTTGCTCATCTTCCCTCCCTTTGCCTCCAGGTCTCGGCCTCCTTGTCTCTCCGTGTTGTCTCTGCCTTTCTTCCAGCCCTCAGATAGTCCCTCCTTCACCCACAAGGCAGCGTTTCATTTCCTCTGTCCTGGATGCTTTTCTCTTCCCCACCCACTGGCTGACCTGACTGGAGAATGAGCTTATGAGTGAAAAGCTCCGATACAACAGCTCCAGCAGGCGCAGGAACTGGCGGTCTGTGTAGTCAAAGCGCTTTCCAAAGACAAAGGCGGAGATGATGTTGGCTGTGATGCACTGGAAGAGGAAGGTGGGGTCCACGGGGGCACCTGGAGGATGAGGAGGCAGGACCGAGACATGGCATCAAGAGTTGTAGAACATTTGGCTTTGGCCTCGTCTCTGGAAAGCTGTTTCCACTCACTACTCAAAGCATAGCAACAGCTGCTTAAGCCTGCACATATGATGCACCAGGTCCTGAACTCAGCATTGTATAAAACATTTTATTTAATTTTAATTTATTCAATGTATACATAAGATAAAATCCTATTAATGAAAGGATACTAGCCCACTTGAGCTCTGACAGGCGTCACTCACCCCCCCCCTCCCTCTTCTTAGCTAAGAACCATTAGACTACATTCCTAAAGCTAGTCCCCAAAGTCTATTCCCTTACTTGGCCACTGCCTTCTCCTGAAACTGACTACCAAGGTCTAGCTATCAAAGTATTGAAAACCAGCAATCAGAAACCCCCTTTGAACTGGGAAGGAGTGGCGTACACCTTTAATCCCAGCACTTGGGAGGCAGAAGCAGGCAGATTTCTGTGTTCGAGGCCAGCCTGGTCTAGAAAGCCAGGACTACACAGAGAAACCCTGTCTCGAAAACAAAACAAAACAAAACCAAAACAAACAAACAAACAAACAAACAAAACCAAAAACCCTTTGGCCCACCTAATTAACATGCCCAGTTAAAATCAAACATCTCATACTAACACAGGGTCTTCCCTTTTACCTTTATAAACTGCCATCCACCCATGTGCAACATCTGTTCCCTCTCCATTCAGAGTCAGACCTTTGTACTCCAGGACAAAATCCTTCTCCCTCTCCCTTGCCCCCTTTCTCCCCTATCCTTTGTACCCTTCCCCTTCTCCATGTTCCTCTGTCTCATGTCTTTGTCCATTATCCCTGCCTTCATCCCTCCGGGGCAAATAACTCTCCTTTGTGCTGAGAACTTGGTCTTGAGGTGTCCTGGGCCAATGCTTTTTCTTTTCAATTTGTATATACAGAGAGGTTAGCTAACTTCACCAAAGTAACACAGTGACAAATGGCTGGGACCAGGATTCAGACCCAGAGAGCTGAGAGGGGCAGCATGCACAGTTAGTCTCCGCCCTGTGCCTTCCCCCATCACCATGCTGACTCTAAGCTGATCGGCAACTCCCACAGTCAGAAATGGTGCAGAGAAGGGTTCAGGATTGCCTGTGTGGATTGACAAGTCTCTCATCTGTGAGTGTTCCTCCATTCCTTCTCTGATTCTAGACTCTGCAGTGTTCAAGAACCATCAGCACCTGTTGACTGCTGTCTTTGATTTCCAGGCTCTGTGATTGGCCCTCAGGAGATGTTGTCAGTCCAGCAATTGTGGCCCACAGTAGCTGCTCTCTCTGGGTCCAAGCTGTCTGTCTTCTGATTCCTCTGCAGATCTCTCCCTAATTCTCACCAGTCTTTCTTTATCTGTCTCTGATTTCTGGTCTAAATTACTTGCAATATTTACACCTTTTTCTCTTTGTTGCTCCCCCTACCTAATCCCTCCCATTCTCTATCCCTCTTGCCCCTCCCTGCTGACTCATTCTCCTTTTTCTTCTTTTGCTCCCTCTAGTTCTAGCTCAGCTTCCTGGTCTCTGTGTCACCCTGCTTTCTCCTGTCTTTTTTCTTAGTCTCCCAATTCCTTCTTTTCCTTTCTAGCTTCTGCAGGGTCATCTCATGATCTCCTGAGAAATCTTAAGAGATGACAAACACCAGTATGAACCTAACAACAGACTGTGTCACCAGTATGCCCTGTTAGGAGGTTCCTAAAACGTACCCAGAAAAGCCTGTAACTACAACAAAGTAAAACAGCCCACCTGGCCTCTTTGCTCACTGCCCCCAAATCAGCATATTCACAAGGAAAAAACCACAGTTCCTTGCTTCTCACACATGCACTGGACATAGACCATGCTTTGAGACTGTTTTGTGTAACCATGATGACCTTGAACACCATATAAAGTCAAAGATGACCTCAAATCTCTAAGCTCCTGCCTCCAACACAGGCTCACTGTGATGACCAGAATGTAACACCCTGCCAGAATTATGGTGTTGGCGATCAGACTGAGATCTGCGTGTGCACCCACTGCATCAACCTTTTCTTTTCGAGACAAGAGTTGATGATATAGCCAGGCTGGCTTTGAATTTCTGATCCTTTCTCAGGCCCCTGACTACTGGGATGTAAGGCTTGTGCTGCTATGCCTAACTGAAATATAATCCTAACATGGGCATCCATTTCCTTGAATGTAAGAGCCCAGCATGCTAATCATGCAATCTATTTCTCTGAGTTATTCTTGGACACTGTGAACTTCACATCTCTTTCTCTGTTTTTATGTATTTCTTGTTCTCCCTTTGTGTGTGTGAATGTGTGTGTGAGAGAGAGTGAACGTGTGTACGTTTCTGTGTGTGTGTATGTGTGTGCATGTGTGTGTGAATGTGTGTATGTTTATGTATGTGTGTGTTTATGTGTATGTGTGTGCATGTGTATTTATGTATAAGTGTGTGTATGTGTGTGAATGTGTGTGAGTGAACATGTGTGTGTTTGTGTTTATGTGTGTTTATCTACGCATGGGCAACTCTCTTTCTTTGGCTGTACACTCATGTCTCTATTTGCTATCTTCCTTCATGCTCCTTCTCCCAGACTCACCCTGGTATTTCTGCAGTTCCTCCACCAAACATCGGGCTTCCTGCTGAATCCAGTCCTCCACAATCTGCTTTCCCATCCCAAAGTCTCTCATAGTGGACAGAGAGAATCTTCGAAGGACCTTCCAGCGTTCCCCATTGGCAAAGGACACACCTGAGAAAGTGAGCAGGTCACACAGGAAGTTCAACGAAACCT
>NW_021622235.1:0-3424 GCF_004785775.1 Grammomys surdaster | reverse complement strand
AATTTGCAGCTGCTGGGGAGGAGGCGAAAGAAAGAATCTCTAGGAAAATCCAGAGACCTAGGATGGGGGAGGGCCCCAGAGGCTATGGAGGTGAATTTAGCTGAGACTCATAGAGATATGGAATCTGAAAAGTTCACCTCCTTTAGCCAGGCAGGACCCCAGTGGATGGATAAAAACACCAACCCACTCAGAGACTTTCAGTCAAACATTTATCCTGTCTAAAAGAAATGCAGGGACAAACATAGTGCTGAGACTGAGAGAACAGCCAAGTAACAACTGGCCTCACCATCCCATGGGCAAACATCAATCCTCAACACTATTAATAATACTCTGTAATGCTTGCAAACAGAAGCCTAGCATAGCTGTCCTCTGAGAGGCTCCACTCAACAACTGACTGAAACAGGTACAGATGTCCACAAATATTGTAGCGAACTCAGGAACTCTTATGGAATAATTGAGTGTCCCAAACTCGATAAGAACACACAAGAAAACCAACAGAGTCAACTAACCTGGACCCTTGTGGCTTCTCAGAGACTGAATCACCAACCAAAGAACATACAAAGGTAAAATCTATCCGCCCAACCCCCACACATATGTAGCAGATGTGTAGTTCAGTCTTCATGTGGGTCCTAAACAACTACAGTGGGATATATCCCTAAAGCTTTAGCCTTTCTGTGAGATATTGTCTTCTGGCTGGGCCCCCATGTCTAGCCTCAGTGAGAGAAGATGAGCCTAACCCTGCAGAAACTTGATGTGTCAGCATTGGGGGATACCCACAGGGATCCTATGCTCTCTCAGAGCCCATCTCTGTCTGTTCTTAGCCTGACACATATGCTGCATTTTTCCTTTCGCCAAAGCTTGTCACATCAAATTTGGCTCTGCCTCTCCAGAGCCACAAAACAGCTCTCTCCTCCCCGAACTAACAGCCTCAGGCCTCAGGCAGACATTCTGTCTGCCTTGCTCCCACAGGATTATTGACTTATTATTGGATGTAGTTAAAACTCATAATTTTGTGTTATTAATTGAAAGTCTATGCTCAGATAAACTTAAATCATATGACATGATTCCATTCTGGGATATAACCAACACATGGCTAGTTGCCATCTTTATTAACGACTGGAGAAGGCAGAGCCATAGATTTACCACCATCTTGACTAAGGGTAGTCACATTCCTTGCAGCCAGAACTGTTATGGGAAGTCATAGCTTCACTGCCATCTTGATTAAGGACAGCAACATGTAACTTGGGAAGCAGGTCTCCAATGGTATTTTGAATTGCAATAAGATGTTTGTATGATTTCTGTACTGTCTTGACAAATGGTTTACAATATTGCTCTATGTTTTTACTCTTTAAATAGTAGTGTATTTTGATATTATCTTGGAAGTTTTACAGCATTAAAGAGTTTATAGATTATTGCTTTAAAAATATGTTTCACCTGGCTTTTGTTTATGCTATTAAGCTATAATATAGTCTTAAGATTTTTATAAGCTATAGGTTTTTATATTGATAAACCATATTAAGGCCAAAATGTTGCCAGTCTCTTTATAGACTTTCTTTATAGATTAAAAGATTTCATTCTCATGCTAGAAGACCTTCAATTCACCGATCATGATTCGTTTAAGGCTCAAACCTAACAGGTTCTTGTCTCAGAAGCTACTATAACAGTTCAAGTCTCATAAAAATTACTATAATTAAATACAAATTGACAGTCAGTTACCTTATCAATGACCATATCCTTTAATGAGTTCAAAATTATATTTAAAGGCATACTGAGAACTGATGCAGTTAATTGCAATATTAAGCTTTATTGAGCTCCTGTTGTATGTTTGCTAGATATAATTTAAAGCCAACAAATAAAAACAGACATAATTTGTTTAACCCAGATATACTTTATAATTTCTAGCCTTAAATCCTGTCAGAGATCTGCTTAATATGACATTAAATGTTTAAACTTATTATGACAGACATAGAATCCCAAATGCTAATGGTGATACACCCCACTGAAGGTCTCCAAGAATATATAGGTACAGTGATGAAGAACTATCCTGGATTGTTATACCCCAACTATTAGCCAAGACTGCCCCACTGCCTTGCCTACTGTCAGGTCCTAGCCTGAACTGTGGACAGAGAACACCCAGAGAGTTAATAGTTCCCTCTCATGCTCTGTCTCCACAAGGAAAATAAAAAAAGCCTCTCATCTTCTGGGCATGATGGATTTACTGCCTCTGCCATGTTGCCATGGAGCCCAGAGGAATCTGGGAGAACTCTCTAGGTAGCAGATTATGAACTAATCAGTCATTTTAATTAATATATGGCATCTAGATTATAATTTATTCTTCTCAGGTCTCTGATCACATTGAAAACTAAGCTATCTGTAACTTGACAGCTAGAGGACAAGAAGCAACTAGCTCCTTACCCCAAGGTAATCAACAAACACGGTAGCTCATTAGTCAATTCATTAGCTAGTTAAAACTACCACATCTGTTATTACAAAGGCAAACAGGTTTGGCTTGCTCACAAGCTTCATGTTAAAAGCTAAACAGGTTTCAGCTGTACATTTTTGCTTTTTTCTTCTCTAAATGACTAACCTTACAGTGACTGCTCCCAATGATCAACCACCTGTATGTCATGGTAAATAATTGAGAGGAAACAGGAGTAAACTTTATGCAAGGTCTGAGGGTCTGAAAGCTTAAGTTATGAGGATCTAAGAAACGGTTTTTAGGGTGGAAGAAAATGTTTTAAGCTTTGTAAATGCAAGTTGTGGTAGATTAAGGATGTGAAAAAGTAGGATGGTGACAGGAAAGTGGTTTAACATACAAAAAAGGAACAAACATTCTTCAGATTTCTTCCCCTCATTATGCTACTATGATATTAGTATTTCAAAAGTTCAGAGTTCTAACATTAATCAATGAAATTATGATAAATTACTAGCCTAACTCTGATACAACTTACCACTATATGATCCACTATCACACTCACAAGTTCAACATGTTGACTTTCTTTTATTGTCTTTTAACTATAGACTTAAAGATGTTTCTCATTGTGCTAAATGTATGTACATTCTGTTTTCTGAATAGAGGGGGTAAATCCTTCTTGCCTCTTCTGATCCATGGAAGGTTTCTGTCTTTCCTGAGCTCACCTTAAATACTGTTCATGCTTTTCACAAATATTGTTTACCAAGTCTCTACTATGACACAATATGGTATTTAATACCTTGTTCTACAATGTGAATTTCAAAACAGATTACAATTCACATTTCTAAAATTTATCTCTTTTGTAAACTTAAAAAGATTCTTGTAAGCTTCAGGAAACATACTCTGATTCACCTCTCCTGGGTCAAATGGACTCCATCTGGATGAGTGCCCCTGTCAATCAACAGCCTAACTTCCCAACCTGTTGTCTATTCCAGAGGGCGGGATCTAACC
>NW_021622234.1:0-2528 GCF_004785775.1 Grammomys surdaster | reverse complement strand
GAGACATGGCATCAAGAGTTGTAGAACATTTGTCTTTGGCCTCGTCTCTGGAAAGCTGTTTCCACTCACTACTCAAAGCATAGCAACAGCTGCTGAGCCTGCACATATGATGCACCAGGTCCTGAACTCAGCATTGTATACAACATTTTATTTAATTTTAATTTTTTTAATGTATACATAAGATAAAATCCTATTAATGAAAGGATACTAGCCCACTTGAGTTCTGACAGGCGTCACTCACCCCCCCCCATTCCCTCTTCTTAGCTAAGAACCATTAGACTACATTCCTAAAGCTAGTCCCCAAAGTCTATTCCCTTACTTGGCCACTTCCTTCTCCTGAAACTGACTACCAAGGTCCAGCTATCAAAGTATTGAAGACCAGCAATCAAAAAAACCCCCTTAGGCCCACCTAATTAACATGCCCAACTAAAATCAAACATCTCATACTAACACGGGGTCTCCCCCTTTGCCTTTATAAACTGCCATCCACCCATGTGCAACATCTGTCCCCTCTCTATCCAGAGGCAGACCTTTGTCCTCCAGGACAAATAATCCTTCCCTCTCTCCCTTGCCCCCCTTTTCCCCTCTCCTTTGTTCCCTTCCTCTTCTCTCTGTTCCTCTGTCTCCTGTCTTTGTCCATTATCCCTGCCTTCATCCCTCTGGGGCAAATAACTCTCCTTTGTGCTGAGAACTTGGTCTTGAGGTGTCCTGGGCCAATACTTTTTCTTTTCAATTTGTATATACAGAGAGGGTAGCTAACTTCACCAAAGTAACACAGTGACAAATGGCTGGGACCAGGATTCAGACCCAGAGAGCTGAGAGGGGCAGCATGCACAGTTACGTCTCCGCTCTGTGCCTTCCCCCATCACCATGCTGACTCTAAGCTGATCGGCAACTCCCACAGTCAGAAATGGTGCAGAGAAGGGTTTGGGATTGCCTGTGTGGATTGACAAGTCTCTCATCTGTGAGTGTTCCTCCATTCCTTCCCTGATTCTAGATTCTGCAGTGTTCGAGAACCATCAGCACCTGTTGCCTGCTGCCTTTGATTTCCAGACTCTGTGATTGGCCCTCACAAGATGTTGTCAGTCCAGAAATCTTGGCCCACAGTAGCTGCTCTCTCTGGATCCAAGTTGTCTGTCTTCTGATTCCTCTGCAGATCTCTCCCTAATTCTCACCAGTCTTTCTTTATCTGACTCTGATTTCTGGTCTAAATTACTTGCAATATTTACACCTTTTTCTCTTTGTCCCTCCACCTTCCTTCTCCCTCCCATTCTCTATCCCTCTTGCCCCCTCCCTGCTGACTCATGCTCCTTTTTCTTCTTTTGGTCCCTCTAGTTCTAGCTCAGCTTCCTGGTCTCTGTGTCACGCTGCTTTCTCCTGTCTTTTTTCTTAGTCTCCCAAAAATTCCTCCTCCTCCCTTCTGGCTTCTGCAGGGTCATCTCATGATCTCCTGAGAAATCTTAAGAGATGACAAACACCAGTATGAACCTAACAACAGACTGTGTCACCAATATGCCCTGTTAGGAGGTTTCTAAAACATACCCAGAAAAGCCTGCAGCTACCACAAAGTAAAACAGCCCACCTGGCCTCTTTGCTCACTGACACCAAATCAGCATATCCACAAGGAAAAAGCACAGTTCCTTGCTTCTCACACATGCACTGGACATAGACCATGCTTTGAGACTGTTTTGTGTAACCATGATGACCTTGAACACCATATAAAGTCAAAGATGACCTCAAATCTCTAAGCTCCTGCCTCCACCACAGGCTCACTGTGATGACCAGCATCTAACACCCTGCCAGAATTATGGTGTTGGGGATCAGACTGAGAGCTGTGTGTGTGCCCACAGCATCAACTTTTCTTTTTTAGACAAGAGTTGTTGATGATATAGCCAGACTGGCTTTGAATTTCTGATCCTTTCTCAGGCCCCTGACTACTGGGATGTAAGGCTTGAGCTGCTATGCCTGACTGAAATATGATCTTAATATGGGCATCCATTTCCTTGAATGTAAGAGCCCAATATGCTAATCACGCAATCTATTTCTCTGAGTTATTCTTGGACACTGTGAACGCCACATCTCTTTCTCTGTTTTTATGTATTTCTCGTTCTCCCTAATTGTGTGTGTGAATGTGTGTGTGAGAGAGAGTGAATGTTTACGTATGTGTGTGTTTATGTGTATGTGTATGCATGTGTATTTATGTATAAGTGTGTGTATGTGTGTGTGTGTTTATGTGTGTTTGTCTACCCATGGGCATCTCTCTCTCTCTCTTTCTTTGGCTGTGCACTCGTGTCTCTATTTGCTATCTTCCTTCATGCTCGTTCTCCCAGACTCACCCTGATATTTCCGCAGTTCCTCCACCAAACATCGGGCTTCCTCCTGAATCCACTCCTCCACACTCCGCTTTCCCATCCCAAAGTCTCTCATAGTGGACAGAGAGAATCTTCGAAGGGCCTTCCAGCGTTCCCCATTGGCAAAGACCACACCTGAGAAAGTGAGCAGGTCACACAGGAAGTTCAACGAAACCT
>NW_021622233.1:0-9407 GCF_004785775.1 Grammomys surdaster | reverse complement strand
TGGTATTCAGGAGAAAGGGTGTGTAGATCCTTTGTGATGGATGTTATCCATCAATGTCTGTTATTTAATTATAAGTTTCTATATATCCATCAGAAACCCTTCTCTGAAAGACTATATGATAATTTCTGAATTGGACATTTTTAGCTTTTACAAATTCACCCACTAACAACTTGTGGCCCCTTTGTGCAACGAGAGGTCACCATGTGCTACTGTTCTGAGTTTGGCTGTAGCTCTCCCTTCTCTATGACTTCAACTATGCATTAGGTTCCAATAAGGCCAGCAATGCTAATACAGTACCCTCTCCTAAATGATTCAGAGCAGAAGCACAGACACAGGCTTTAAAATAGCCTCTATACATGTTATAAAGCCCCTTATAAAAGAAATGAAGGAATTAATAAAGACAGAAAAATCAAAGGAAATTAATAAAATAGCTGAACACCTGAGAGTAGAAGTAGAATCAATAAAGAAATTTCGAACTGAAGGACTTCTGGAATGAAAAAATGTAGGTATTTGAACATGAACTTCAAAGGAAATCTCACCACTAAAGAATAAGGCAGGAAGAAAAATCATTTTTATTAAATTATTTTTTTTGCTTATCTTCCACAAGATTTCAAAGCAAGAATTAATGCAAGTACTCCCCAAGTTATACTACAAAGTAGAAACAGAATGAATATTATCAGTTCATTTTATGAGGTCATAATTACCCTGAAAGCTAAACTATATAAAAACTCAAGAAAAAATTACACACCAATTTTCCTATTAACATAGAAGCAAATCACTTGCCAATCAAATCCAAGAATCAGATACAGTGCTGTATCAGCATGTGTAAATCAATAAATGTGATCGAACATATAAACAAACTGAAAGGTAATAGCCATGTGAACATTAAATCCAGATAAGAGCTTTAGTAATAATATGACTTTTCATTAAATGAAGAAGAGGATGAAGAACAAGAAGGAGGAGGAGAAGGAGGAAGAGGAGAAGGAGGAGGAAGAGAAAGCACGGTATAGATTAGAGATATATATGGAAATCTATCAATGTAAATCACTATATAAACAAACTCAAAAGGAAAAAAACACATGATCATCTCATTACATTCTGAAAACGTTTGTGACAAAATATAACACACCTTCATGCTGAAAGTATTGGAGAGAATAGGAATTCAAGTTCTATACATAAACATAATAAAAGCAATATACAGCAAGAAAATAGTAAAGATCAAACAAAATAGAGAGAAGGTGAACAGACCGAGGATTGTGGGAGGGGATGACAAGAGAGGTGAAGCAATGAGAGGGATATAAACTTAATAAAAAAAGTTACATTATGAAATTTGCATCTACTATCACCTGAGTTCTTAATCTTAGCCATTCTGACTGGTGTGAGATGGAATCTCAGAGTTGTTTTGATTTGCATTTCCCTGATGACTAAGGACACTGAACATTTCTTTAGGTGCTTCTCGGCCATTCGAGTTTCTTCCATTGAAAATTCTTTGTTAAGCTCTATACCCCATTTTTTAATAGGGTTATTTGGTTGTCTGGAGTCTAATTTCTTGAGTCCTTTGTATATATTGGATATTAGCCCTCTATCAGATGTAGGATTGGTAAAGATCTTTTCCCAATTTGTTGGTTGCTATTTTGTTCTATTGACAGTGTCCTTTGCCTTACAGAAACTTTGCAATTTTATGAAGTCCCATTTGTCAATTCTTGATCTTAGAGCATATGCCATTGGTGTTCTGTTCAGGAACTTTTCCCCTGTGCCCAAGTATTCGAGGGTCTTCCCCACCTTCTCTTCTATTAGTTTCAGTGTATCTGGTTTTATGTGGAGGTCCTTTATCCATTTAGACTTGAGCTTTGTACATGGAGATAAGAATGGATCAATTTTCATTCTTCTACATGTTGTCCTCCAATTGAACCAGCACCATTTGTTGAAAATGCTGTCCTTTTTCCACTGGACAGTTTTAGCTCCTTTGTCAAAGATCAAGTGACCATAGGAGTGTGTGTTCATTTCTGGGTCTTCAATTCTATTCCATTGATCTTCCTGCCTGTCTCTGTACCAATACCAGGTAGTTTTTATCACTATTGCTCTGTAGTACAGCTTGAGGTCAGGAATGGTGATTCCTCCAGAAGACCTTTTATTGTTGAGAATAGTTTTCGCTATCCTGGGTTTTTTGTTATTCCATATGAATTTGAGAATTCCATCTCACACCAGTCAGAATGGCTAAGATTAAGAACTCAGGTGATAGTAGATGCTGGCGAGGGTGTGGAGAAAGAGGAACACTCCTCCATTTTTGGTGGGACTGCAAGATGGTGCAACCACTTTGGAAATCAGTCTGGCGGTTCCTCAGAAAATTGGACATAGCATTACCTGAGGATCCAGCTATACCACTCCTAGGCATATACCCAGAAGATGCTCGAACATATAACAAGGACATATGCTCAACTATGTTCATAGCAGCCTTATTTATAATAGCCAGGAGCTGGAAAGAACCCAGATGTCCTTCAACTGAGGAATGGATTAAAAAAATGTGGTATATTTACACAATGGAGTATTACTCAGCTATTAAAAACAATGAATTCGAGAGGTTCCTAGGTAAATGGATGGAACTAGAAATTATCATCCTGAGTGAAGTAAGCCAATCACAAAAGAACACACATGGTATTCACTCACTGATTATTGGATATTAGCCCAGAACCTTGAAATGCCCAAGATGCAACTCACAGGCCACATGAAGCTCATAAAAAAGGTAGACCAAGTGGGGGTGATTCAGTTCTTCTTAGAAGGAGCAACAAAATACTCAAGGGAGCAAATATGGAGACAAAGTGAGGGACAGAAACTGAAGTAAGGGCCATTTGAAGACCTTTCCACCTGAGTATCCATCCCATGTGCAGTCACCAAAGGTAGATGCTGATGTGGAAGTCAGGAAGTGCATGCCGATAAGGGCCTGATATGGATGTCTCCTCAGAGGCCTTCAAGAGTCTGACATATTCAGAGGCAGATGCTCACAACTAGCCATTGAACTGATCATGAGGTTCTCAATGGAGGAGTTAGAGTGAGGACTGAAGGAGCTGAAAGGGTTTGTGGCACCATGAGGAGAGCAACAATACCAACCAACCACAGCTCCCAGGTCCTAACCACCAGCCTGGGAGCACTTATGGAGGGATCCAGGGCTTCAGCTGAATATGTAAGATTGGAGGGCCCTGCCGGGCACAGGTGGAAGAAGAGATCCTTGACCTCATGAAGGCTGGACGCCCCAGGGGGTGGGAATTTTGAGGGTGGGGAAGTGGGAGTGGGGAGGGTAGATGGGGGTTACATCCACGGAGAAGAAGGAGGAGGAGTAAGGGGATGGGGGGTTCCCGGGTGGGTGGGGGATGGGGTAAGGGGATAACATATGAAATGTAAATAAAATATCCAATAAAAAAAAAAGAACATAGAAGTGGGTACCAGAGGGGGGGAAAAAAGAAATTTGCAGGTAGATGGAAATAGAAAATCATCCTAAGTAAAGGATCGTGAAAAACAAAAGACAAATATGGCATATACATATTTATTGTGGATTTTAGCTATTAAGATGATATGCAAGCTACTATCCATAGAAACAAAGAAGTTATGGTAGTGTAATGGACTGGGGTGGTGCTAGATATCCATAGGAAGGGAAAGTAGAATATGTAGGTATTGATGGGTATAGGACTGTGATATACAGCCTGGTTTCTGGTCGAGCACAAGCTAGAAACCACCAGAGACCCACAGGTGACCCCATAGGCTCCCCTGCAAGGGACAGCAGGCATTTTGTCCTGCTTCCAGATTCCAAGCTCCTGGCAGAAGGCTGCAGCCTTCCATAGATTTATGTCTTTTAGTCACGTAGGACAACACACCTACTAGACCCTCCACAGGTAGAGAGTGTTACTACAGGCCACAGAGACTCAACACAGATCTCCATTATTAATGAGGTACCTAAACCCAGAGTGTGTAGCCAATTAAGCATTCTGTCCTAGACCCTGCTTTATGCAAAAGGTATTTAACCTCAGGCCGCCCTGAGAAAATTGCAGTACAGTTTCTCGTCTATTTTCCATAATAACAATAAACATCTTTAGACCATGGACTGTTTCTCTTCCTCGAGATCCACCATGGGGAATACTGGAGCAAGCATTCACCTACACAGTTGCTGTCCAATCTCCTATAGAAGACCTCTCTGCATTCCCAGCCTGTGTGACCACGAACACAATCAAGCCAATTGGACCACCATGACTAACTCTCATCCCTGTGGGACACAGCCAGAGTTTCTCTCTTTCTTATCCCTTTGGATGCATGCCAATCCAACCCTTATGACCCCACTTTGTTCTCAGCTCCTTTGGGGCTCTAAGCAGTGACTGGAAGCCCACGAGACTGTGAACCACCTGGTCTCTAGCCACCTTTTGGCCCAGGCACCCTCCAACCAACTCTGGCAGGTTCCAGGGACATCAGACTGGACTGCCCCACCTACCACAAAAAAGCGGGGTCCCCCTGTGGCTTCACATAGCCTGATGCCCGCCCAGCACCTGCATGGGGCAAGTACAGACAAACTTCCCTTGCATCTGTCTCCCTGAGTGGCCCTAGGCCAGGGGAGACACAGGGGGCAATTTAACCCAAGAACTGGTCAAGGACACATATTAACCCAACAGATGGGGGTGAACAGACTGAAATAGACAGATCAAGTGGGGAGAAAAGATGAGGCTGACAAGGTTGAAAATACAGAAACAAATAGCTAAAATTAAAGTCTGTTTGAGTGGTAGAGGGAAATCCTAATTTAGTATAATCTTCCTCAAATACATACATATGTTAAAATCAGCTAGATGTAAAATAGATCATAGTGGGAACTAGACAAGTTCATGTGTTGATATATTTTTTGAGCTTTTTTCTATGCCTCTTTTGCTATGTTTGTTTCCTTTGTCCTGTATCAACTTTTAAAACCTTTTTGTTCACTCTTTGTGAATTTCACAACGTGCTCCCTAGTCCTGCTCACCTTTCCATGCCCTTATATCTGCCTTTCCCCTTTGCAAAATCCCAAGACAAAAACCAAAAAACAAAAATCATAACAAACAAAACAGATGAGAGCATAGAAAACATCTCATCATGGGCACCTGTATATTTCACAGTGTGTCCCACAGTATATCCCTCTCTCTTCACTTTCAAATCTTCATTGCAGTGAGTCATTGGTCTGGTTCAAGATCACTAGCTTTTGTAATACCATCAATAATGGATCATCACCAGGACTCCTCAAATTATCCTGTGGTTGCCCTATGTGATGAAGATCCTGCTGCTTTGGATCATCAGGATTGACCCTTTCACACATCTCAAACATTTGCTGATAATAGAAATTTTGAGTGTGGGCCAACTGAGAGCCCCTGAGTCTGGACCTGGATGGTAGCTGAGCTGATCAGGGCTCTGACTCTGCCTTATCTGCACCTCCAGGCAGAACTCTCCAGCACTGTTCTGGCTAGGACAATCAATAATATTATCAATAGGAAGCAGTCAAGTCTTCTGATCTAAGTCATCGGGGCCAATTCACTCACAACTATGCTTGCAGGGGCCAGTTCCACTATGCTGCCCATCAAGAAGTGAGGTCCACTTACCCTACAGCTTGAGTTTGAATGTCCTTGGAGAACTCTTCTTCTCTCATACCCATAGGTTGGATCACAGCTGCACAGCTCTACTGACTGCCACAGGTGGTGTGGATAAGGATAGGAATCACCTCACACTCACACCAACTCAAGGCAGACACATGGCAGATAGGTGGAGAGACCAGCTCTGATGAACTCTCACTCTCAGATGGTTCAGCTGTGCCCCTACCACCAGAAACAACTTTGCTGTGATTTGCAGGCAAGGTGTATGGCCTACTTTCCTACATACTGCTGCTGATGAAAGGCAGGGTTAGCTTTATGATACGACGCTGTGGGATGTTTTTCCAACTGTTATAGGTGGCGGTGGGGCATAGTCTCTGAATCTGTGGCATTCTATGAGAGACGAATGGCAGGATCAGTTTTTCCACCCTTGTAGCCTCAGGCTCACCCACACCCACTGCCAAGGTTAGCTCCACTGTGTAGACTGGTGGAGAGAAATGGCCTATACTCCCATGTTCTGTCACTAGTGAGAGATGGAGTCAGCTTTTCTGAGTGTCACAGACACTGAGTAACAGGGTCAGTTCTGTACAGCCCCTGGTCATCCATGTAGTCCCTGGTAGCTACTCTGACTAGGAACATCTCCATAATCTCTAGAGGTAACATGAGCCTCAGACCCCTGAATAGGGGTCTGCTAGGACTGAGCACTAACAACCGACTAATCCTGTCCATCTTCAAGTCTACAGTCCTAACTCTGTTCATACAGTTCAAGCTACTTTACCCTTATCTGAATCGCACATGTTTGCACATTATGGTACCTTCCACTGAAGCCTAACCATGCAGCTACGAAGCGCCTGGGTCACTTCCTTTGCCCATGCTGGGTGGCTTAGTGTCTATGTCCCTGCATGTGCTAAGCACCAGAGGGTAGATGTGTGGAAAGCATCACTGTCCACAGTCTCTTATCTGTCTTCTTTCTCTTCCACTGCACTACCTAGGTTTGGTTTGGTTAGGTTTTTTTTTTTCTTGGTTTGGTTTCTATGTGTCCTTTTATAAAATGGCTATGGCCATAAAGCCAGGCATCAAGCTAGGATGAACAAAAGACTGCCATCTGTTCTGCCCCTGATTGATATAAGAACAACATACCAACAATGCACCACATTACACATTTCAGGGGTGGTTATATTTGATTTTAATTTTATCTTAGTACATTTAATTTTATAGTTATCATTTAGAAGACTATTTATTTGCAAAGAGAGAGAGAAAGGGTGGATCTAGACTACAAGAAGAATATTGGGAAGAATTTGGAGAAAAAGAGTGAAGAGAATATATAATTGAGATATATTGTATGATAGTTATCAGACTTTCTCCTGTTCAGAGTACATTCCAAGAGGTTGTAAAACAATTAACCAAAGCTCACTAAAAGGGAATTCATAATTTATTATAGGTACTAGGACAGAAGACAAAATACTGCCTGGATTTATCTATACAAAATGTCACTAATTCCCTAGTTATAGTTTTAAACCTTCAGTGAACCTGAGGAGCTAGACAGGTGGTGGATTTTTAACCAGATAATTACTCCTAATGGATATGCGTGTAAACATTATGAGTTGTAAACTTCTATTTCAATTTATGACTTGAATTTTGTGTGAACTTGTGATGAACTTTGTGACATCTTATCATGTACTCTGAATGATATTTAAGTACTGAAGACAAAGAAAAGGGATATTCCTTAGGAGCCATTCATCCTTTCCTTTTTCCCTGCTTAGAATTTTTCCACATAGAATTATTTCTTTGTTAGACTCTTTTCTTTTCCCCGCTTAGGACCTTTCCACTTTTCCTCTTAGATAGTTTTCATAGGAAACTTTTTACACTTAGTTATAAAATATGTAATAACTTCTCTAAGTGTTTTTCCTTCCTGAGACCTCAGACTAGCAGATGTAAGTTAGAGACCAAGAGCTTCTGCTGAGAGAGTACATAGGCTATTTGCCAAATCCTATGCTATTCTTTGAGCTGAGATGTTTAGTGACAGAAACTTCAGTTTCTGACTTCAGAGGATACCAGAGGGCAGCTCAGCTACAGTGGCATAGTAAGTAAACTTTAGTAACATAGATAAATAAGATTTTATTAAACAGCAACCCTAAATAGGTCATAAGACCAAAGTCTTACCACGAATCTCATAAAGTCCAAGATTTACCCCAAATCTCTTAAGACCAAGTCTTACCCCCCCACCCCCCACCAACAATCTTCCATCCCATCCCCCAAAGCTGCCTCAAGAAGAACCAACAAGGGGAAGAAATAAGAAGCTGCTTCTCCTCCCACCAAGCCAGGGCTGGCCTCCAGTACCATTTGATCTCCTTTTGTAGTTTAATTGCTCTGGCTAGGAATCCCAGTACTATTTTGAATAGGTAGGGAGAGAGTGGGCAGCCTTGTCTAGTCCCTGATTTTAGTGAGATTGCTTTTGGTTTCTCTCCATTTAGTTTGATATTGGCTACTGGCTTGATGTATATTGTTTTTACTATAGTTAGGTAAGAGCTTTGAATACATGTTCTTTCCAAGACTTTTACCATAAAAGGATGTTGAATTTTGTCGAATGCTTTTTCAGCATCTAATGAGATGATCATGTGTTTTTTCCTTTTAGTTTGTTAATTTAGTGGATTATGTTGATGAATTTCAAAATGCTGAACCATCACTACATTTCTGAGATAAAGCCTACTTGATCATGGTGGGTGATTTTTTTTGATGTGTTCTTGGATTTGGTTTGCAAGAATTTGAGTATTTTGTATCAATATTCATAAGGGAGATTGGTCTGAACTTCTTCATCTTTGGGTCTTGTGTAGTTTGTGTACGAGTGTAACTGTGGCTTCATGGAACAAATTGGGTAGTGTTCCTTCTGTTTCTATTCTGTGGAATAGTTTATAGAAAATTTGTATTAAGTCTTCTTTAAAGGTCTGTTAGAATTCTGCAATAAAACCCTCTGGTCCTGAGCTTTTCTTAGTAGGGAGACTTTTAATGACTGCTGCTATTACTTTAGGGGATATAGGACTATTTAGATGGCTTATTTGCTCCTGGTTTAACTTTGGTATCTGGATCTGTCTAAGAAATTATACATTTCATCCAGATTTTCCAGTTTTGTTGAGTATAGGCTTTTGTAATAGGATCTGATGGTTTTTTTTTATTTCTTCAGTTTCTGTTGTTATGTCTCCCTTTTCCATTCTGATTTAACTAATTTGGACACTGTCTCTGTGCCTTCTGGTTAATCTGCTAAGGTTTATCTATCTTGTTGATTTTCAGAAAAAATCAAATCCTAGTTTTACTGATTCTTTTTACAGATATTTTTGTTTCTACTTGCTTGATTTCAGCCCTGAGTTTAATTTTTTTTTCCTGCTGTCTTCTCCTCTTGGGTGCATTTGCTTCTTTTAGTTCTAGAGCTTACAAGTGTGCTGTCAATCTGCTAGTGTATGCAGAGAGACACAAAGAATGGAGACAAGACAGAGGGTCTGATCAAGTCTCTCTTTATTGAAAGGAAATCTTGGGGCACTAAACAGCAAAACAAGATATGTGAGAAAAACAAGATGTTTATCAGAATGTGCTCAGCTGTTGTAGGCTGTTGAAAAGCAAGTCTGTTGTCAGGGTATATGGCTCTAGATGGCTGCAAAGATGATAGCCGCTTTCTGCTAGGACTTGGCTCCCAACATGTACTCCTGTATTTCTTTGAGGGAATTATTTATGTCCTTCATAAAGTTTTCTAACATCATCATGAGAAGTGACTTTAACTCTGAATCTTGCTTTTCTAGTGTCATGGGGTATTCAGGACAT
>NW_021622232.1:0-6936 GCF_004785775.1 Grammomys surdaster | reverse complement strand
GCTTCACTTGCCCAATACCCTACTGTGTGAGCAGCCTGGTGTTCACAAGAAAACAGGTGGCCTGAGACTCCATTTCCAGAGGAGTGCCATCCACTCCAATGAATGGCCTTTGAGGAGTACGTTTAATTCTTGAGTCTCACAAAATTCACATTGTCTTGTGAATTCTAGGAGCTTTCAAATATTTCACATGACCACTGTAACATTTGTTTTCACGAATGAATGCTCATGTTTCCTAAAGTAACTTTATCTTCCATTTTAATGCTTATACAAATAAAATGCTCTAGAAATGAAAATTTTAAGTATAATTTCTAGCTTCTCTATCCCTTTACACAGCCATTTTTGTGGTACAAAATGTAATTCATCTTGAAGTTGAGATTGAGTGATAGTCTGGTATTTAGGAGAAAGGGTGTGTAAATCCATTGTGATGGATGTTTTCCATCACTGGCTGTTATTTCATTATAAGTTTCTATATATCCATCAGAAACCCTTCTCTGAAAGACTGTAGGATAATTCTGAATTGGACATTTTTAGCTTTTACAAATTCCCCCACTATCAACTCATGGCCCCTTTGTGCAATGAGAGGTCACCATGTGCTGTGCTACTGTTTTGAGTTTGTCTGTAGCTCTCCCTTCTCTATGACTTTGACCATGCATTAGGTCCAATAAGCCCAGCAATGCTAATACAGTACCCTCTCCTAAATGATTCAGAGCAGAAGCACAGACACAGGCTTTAAAATAGCCTCTATACATGTTATAAGCCCCTTATAAAAGAAATGAAGGAATTAATAAAGACAGAAAGGACAAAGAAAATGAATAAAATAGTTGAACACCTGAGAGTAGAAGTAGAATCAATAAAGAAATTTTGAACTGAGGGACTTCTGGAAAAGAAAAAATGTAGATATTTGAACATGAACCTCAAAGGAAATCCCACCAACAAAGATTAAGGCAGGAAGAAAAATCTTTTTTATTAAATTATTTTTTTGCATATCCTCCACAAAATTTCAAAGCAAAAATTAATGCAAGTACTCCCCAAATTACACTACAAAATAGAAACAGAATGAATATTATCAGTTCATTTTATGAAGTCATAATTACCCTGAAAGCTAAACTATATAAAAACTCAAGAAAAAAAATGACAAACCAATTTTCCTATCAACATAGAGGCAAATCACTTTCCAATCAAAAACAAGAATTACATACAGCACTGCATCAGCATGTGTAAATCAATAAATGTGATTGAACATATAAACAAACTGAAAGGTAAAAGCAATGTGAACATTAAATCCAGATAAGAGCTTTAGCAATAATATGACTTTTCATTAAATGAAGAAGAGGATGAAGGAGAAGAAGGAGGAGAAGGAGAAGGATGAAGAGGAGAAGGAGCAGGGAAAGAAAGCAGGGTATAGATTAGAGATATATATGGAAATCTATCAATGTAATTCACTATATAAACAAATGCAAAGGGAAAAAAACACTTCATCATCTCATTACATTCTGAAAACGTTTGTGACAAAATATGACACACCTTCATACTGAAAGTATTGGAGAAAATAGGAAGTTCCATACAGAAACAAAATAAAAGCAATATACAGCAAGAAAATAGTAAACATCAAACAAAATAGAGAGAAGGTGAATGGAGGGAGGATTGTGGGAGGGGATGACAAGAGAGGTGAAGCAATGAGAGGGATATAAACTTAATAAAAAAGTTACATAATGAAATTTGCAGGTAGATGGAAATAGAAAATCATCCTAAGTAAAGGATCGTGAAAAACAAAAGACAAATATGGCATGTACATATTTATTGTGGATTTTAGCTATTAAGAAGATGATATGCAAGCTACTATCCACAGAAACAAAGAAGTTATGGTAGTGTAATGAACTGATATACATAGGAAGGGAAAGTAGAATATGTAGGTATTGATGGGTATAGGACTGTGATATACAGCCTGGTTTCTGGTCGAGCACAAGCTAGAAACCACCAGAGACACCACAGGTGACCCCAAAGGCTCCCCTGCAAGGGACAGCAGGCATTTTGTCCTGCTTCCAGATTCCAAGCTCCTGGAAGAAGGCTGTAGCCTTCCATAGATTTATGTCTTTTAGTCACGTAGGGCAACATGCCTTCTAGACCCTCCACAGGTAGAGAGTGTTACTACAGGCCACAGAGACTCAGCACAGATCTCCATATTAATGAGGTACCTAAACCCAGAGGGTATAGCCAATTATGCATTCCTTCCTAGAACCTCCTTTCTGCAAAGGGTATTTAACCTCAGGCCCACCCTGAGAAAACTGCAGTACAATTTCTCATCTATTTTCCATAATGACAATAAACATCTTTAGACCATGGACTGTTTCTCTTCTTCGAGATCCACCATGGGGAACAGTGGAGCAGGCATTCACCTACAGAGTTGCTGTCCAATCTCCTATAGAAGACCTCTCTGCATTCCCAGCCTGGGTGATCATGAACACAAACAAGCCAACTGGACCACCATGACTAACTCTCATCCCCGTGGGACACAACCAGAGATTCTCTCCCTTTCTCATCCCTTTGGATGCACAACAATCCAACCCATATGACCCCACTTTGTTCTCAGCTCCTTCAGGGCTCTAAGCAGTGACTGGAAGCCCATGAGACTGTGAACCAGCTGGTCTCTAGCCACCTTTTGGCCCACGCACCCTCCAACCAACTCTGGCAGGTTCCAGGGACATCAGACTGGATTTCCCCACCTACTACCCAAAAAGCAGGGTCCCTCTGTGGCTCACATAGCCTGATACCCTCCCAGCACCTGCATGGGGAAAGTACAGACAAACTTCCCTTGCATCTGTCTCCCTGAGTGGCCCTAGGCCAGGGGAGAGACAGACACAGGGGGCTATTTAACTCAAGAACTGGTCAGGGACACACATTAACCCAACAGATGGCGGTGAACGGACTGAAATTGACAGATCAAATGGGGAGGACAGATGAGGCTGACAAGGTTGACAATACAGAAACAAATAGCTAAAATTAAAGTCTGTTTGAGTGGTAGAGGGAAATCCTAATTTAGTATAATCTTCCTCAAATAATACATATATGAAAATCATCTAGATGTAAAATAGATCATAGTGGGAACTAGACAAGTTCATCTGTGCTGATATATTTTTCTTAAGCTTTTTTTCTTTGCCTCTTTTACTGTTTGTTTCCTTTGTCCTATATCCAAGTCTTACCCCCCCACACCAACAATCTTCCATCCCATCCCCCAAGGCTGCCTCAAGAAGAACCAACAAGGAGAAGAAATAAGAAGCTGCTTCTCTCAATCTTTTTGTATCTGTAGAGAGTTGTTTTGTGACCAATTAGATGGTCTATTTTGGAGAAGGTACCATGAGGGGCTGAGAAAAATGTATATTCTTTTGTTTTAGGATGAAATGTTCTATAGATGTCTGTTAAGTCCATTTGGTTCATAACTTCTGTTAATGTCAAAGTGTCTCGGTTTAGTTTCTGTTTCCATTATCTGTCCATTGCTGAGAGTGGGGTGTTGAAATCCCCCACTATTATTGTGTGAGGTGTAATGTGTGTTTTGAGCTTTAGTAAAGTTTCTTTTATGTATGTAGGTGCCCTTGCATTTGGAGGATAGATGATCAGAATTGAGAGTTCACCTTGGTAGATTTTTCCTTTGATGAGTATGAAGTGTCCTTTCTTATCTTTTTTGATTAATTTTGGATGAAAGTCGAATTTATTTGATATTAGAATGGCTACTCCAGCTTGTTTCTTGGGACCATTGGCATGGAAAATTGTTTTCCACCCTTTTATTCTGAGGTAGTGTTTGTCTTTGTCACTGAGGTGTGTTTCCTGTATGCAGAAAAAAAAAAAAGAAGCTGCTTCTCCTCCCACCAAGCCAGGGCTGTCCTCCAGTACCATTTGATCTCCTTTTGTAGTATAATTGCTCTGCCTAGGAATCCCAGTACTATATTGAATAGGTAGGGAGAGAGTGGGCAGCCTTGTCTAGTCCCTGATTTTAGTGAGATTGCTTTTGGTTTCTTTCCATTTAGTTTGATATTGGCTACTGGCTTGATGTACATTGTTTTTACTATGTTTCGGAAAGAGCTTTGAATACATATTCTTTCGAAGACTTTTACCATAAAAGGGTGTTGAATTTTGTCGAATGTCTCTTCAGCATCTAATGAGATGATCATGTGGTTTTTTCCTTTTAGTTTGTTAATTTAGTGGATTATGTTGATGAATTTCTGAATGCTGAACCATCACTACATTTTTGAGATAAAGCCTACTTGATCATGGTGGGTGATTTTTTTTTTTATGTGTTCTTGGATTCGGTTTGCAAGAATTTGAGTATTTTGTATCAATATTCATAAGGGAGATTGGTCTGAACTTCTTCATTGTTGGGTCTTGTTTAGTTTGTGTATGAGTGTAACTGTGGCTTCATAGAACAAATTGGGCAGTGTTCCTTCTGTTTCTATTCTGTGGAATAGTTTATAGAAATTTCATATTAAGTCTTCTTTAAAGGTCTGTTAGAATTCTGCACTAAAACCCTCTGGTCCTGGGCTTTTCTTAGTAGGGAGACTTTTAATGACTGCTGCTATTTCTTTAGGGGATATAGGACTATTTAGATGGCTTATTTGCTCCTGATTTAACTTTGGTTCCTAGTATCTGTCTAAGAAGTTGTATATTTCATCTGGTTTTTCCAGTTTTGTTGAGTATAGGCTTTTGTAATAGGATCTAATGGTTTTTTTGAATTTCCTGTTTCTGTTGTTATGTCTCCCTTTTCCATTCTGATTTAACTAATTTGGATACTGTCTCTGTGCCTTCTGGTTAATCTGCTAAGGGTTTATCTATCTTGTTGATTTTCTTAAAGAATCAGATCCTAGTTTTGTTGATTCTTTCTATAGATATTTTTGTTTCTACTTGCTTGATTTCAGCCCTGAGTTTGATTTTTTTTCCTGCTGTCTACTCCTCTTGGGTGCATTTGCTTCTTTTAGTTTTAGAGCTTACAAGTGTGCTGTCAATCTGCTAGTGTATGCAAAGAGACACCAAGAATGAGGCAAGACAGAGGGTCTGATCAAGTCTCTCTTTATTGAAAGGAAATCCTGGGGCACTAAACAGCAAAACTAGATATGTGAGAAAAACAAGATGTTTATCAGAATGTGCTCAGCAGTTGTAGGCTGTTGAAAAACAAGTCTCTTGTCAGGCTATATGGCTCTAGATGGCTGCAAAGATGATAGCTGCTTTCTGCTAGGACTTGGCTCCCTATAGTTCCCCCTTTCTAATTTTTTTTTCAAAAGGAAAGGCTGGGAAAACTTATAAAAACCATGCCTGCCTCAGGTCAGAACAAAGGAATCCAGTTTCCCTTTACCATCTCTGGATACTCAAAAGCCATTGTTTGAGCTCCTGTCTTAGGATAGGGAGGCATTCCAGTTAGGGGCAAGGGTCTTGAAGTGTTCTCTTACCCATCATTGACTATCGAGCTTAACGTGTATGTTAGGGATTAATCTTCATCAGTCTTGATGACAGAAGTTTAAGAGTCCCCTATGTCCAGCCTGTAATAACAGACCTGTATGGGTTTCATTTGAATAGCATCTATCTGTTGTTGTACAAAAGCAGTCAGTTTGTTGAACAGCATGAACCCGAAAGACAGGAGACTTAATAATGCCTCTGTCATATCTGATCCATATAACTCTGGAAGATATAACTACTAACTTAATGACCTCTTCAGAAAACACATCGAAAAAAACCTTTTTTTCCCCAAATCAGCCTATCCTTGAGAAAGGAACCAGAAAAACCTTTTATCCAGAGGGAAAATAAAACTACACAACTCAGAATCACACCCATTTTGAAAGTTAAATCAATCTAATACAACTGATTAACACTGTCTTTCTGTTCAGCTCTCTGCCTAGAACAACCTACTATTTATCTATTCATCTCTTTGGCTCTCTTGACTCAGAGCAGCCTGCAATTTACTCCTCACATCTTGAAAGCCTTTTTCATCTGTTCCTGCTGACTTATTTCTTGCCCCATTTTTCGTTACTATGACCTATTGGTCTCAATGTGGCAGGTTCCCTCTGGGATCACCTTTGTTTCACTTCTGAATTTTCAGCAGACCCTTTTTCAAGTAAGTCCCTCACTGGGTCTCAAGTTCTGGCTGCCTTGATTTGAGCACCAAGCTCAAGACAGCTCCATCAGTCAACAGGTTCTCCAGCACAGGAGTGAGGATGCACACCTCCAATTCCTGCTGTGCCCTTCACTGTATCCTGCTTGCTGGAGCTGCAAAGTTGAGGCACCATTCCGGCCCAGTCTGTTCTGTCCCATGTTTGTGTGGTGCTTAGTCCTGGCCTGTGCTGCTGCACCAGTCTGTGGGTCAGAGTCTAGTAAGAGAGAGAGGGGGGAGGGAGGGGCAAGAGACACGAAGAATGGAGACAAGACAGAAGTTCTGATCAAGTCTCTCTTTATTGAAAGGAAATCCTGGGTATTTATATGCTTTTCCATGTGCCTTGCCACCATGGACAACCAGGGGAACACAGCTGAAGGCACTTTGCCACATGCCTTGCAGCCATGGATACCACATGCACATTGCAGCTGGGGGCACTAAACAGCAAAACAAGATATGTGAGAAAAACAAGATGTTTATCAGAGTGTGCTCTGCTGTTGTAGGCTGTTGAAAAGCAAGTCTGTTGTCAGGGTGTATGGCTCTAGATGGCTGCAAAGTTGATAGCTGCTTTCTGCTAGGACTTGGCTCCCAACATGTACTCCTGTATTTCTTTGAGGGAATTATTTATGTCCTTCATAAAGTTTTCTATCATCATCATGAGAAGTGATTTTAAATCTGAATCTTGCTTTTTTAGTGTCATGGGGTATTCAGGACATGCTATGGTGGGAGAAATAGGTTCTGATGATGCCAAGTAACCTTGGTTTCTGTTGCTCATGTTCTTGCACTTGTCTTTCAATATCAGG
>NW_021622231.1:0-3879 GCF_004785775.1 Grammomys surdaster | reverse complement strand
AGATCCAATTTATATCAGTATAACTTGCATCCTTCTGAAATATATTTTGATATACAGAACTTTTACCCGAAATGTTTGAAATTTTCTCACTCTTGCAGAATTCTTAATTTCCCTATTCAACAAAAGTAAAAAAGAAGGTTATTTCATTTGGATATTGCTGCTACCATAGACTTCATTTCCGGGTTTCAGCACCATTGTTAGATTTTGGTGCGCAGCTTGGAACAGACCACAGCAGACCAGATGGTTCCACGAGAAAAGGGGGGGGGTATTCAGGATATAAGACAAAAGTAGGGTGAGAGAAATGGGAGAAGATGGCGGACAAAGAGGAGAGAGAGAGGAGAGAAATGGAGGCCGGCCATGACCACGTGGAGAGAGGGGGAAGGCAAGGGGGAGAGGCTAGGGGACAGAGAGAAGCTAGAGGTAAGAGACCAAGAAAGTAAGAGAGAGAGGAGAAGGCAAGCAGCCCATTTTATAGTGGGCAGGCCTACCTGGCTATTGCCAGGTAACTTTGGGGAGGAGCATACTTGGGTGTTGCCAGATAACTGTGGAGGTGGAGTTTAGACAGAATACTATCACATAGGATTATAAGATCCCAAAGACATCCTGACTCCCAGGAGCTCTGACACCAAGGATCACTGGATCACAGAAACAGCTGGACTCTAAGAAGCTCTGACACAATCAAGATAATAGAAGAGACAGGCTCCAGTCAGAGACAGTCAGTGAAGGTAGCACTATTATCCACTTGTGGTTCTCTCTGGCTTTCCATCTACTGCAAAACATATCTCTGATGATGGTTAGATGGGTTACTGGTTTCAGTGTATGGTAATGTAAATAAAAATCACTTTATTAACATGTTGATCTATTAGAGCAGTGGCATATGATTTTAACTTAGGGCCATGGCCTATCCAATATTAGTTTCTTGGCAATTCTATCAGAGACAGCTATGGATAACCCTAACCCTAATCTCATAACTCTCAAATTCATTCAAATAATAAGTGATTAATCCCACAATGTTTGTGCCTCTATTGTCCCAACATAAACCACAGGCAGACAACTATAGTAGATGACAGTGTTTATAGCTAGAATGATTATTACCTTTCTAACCTGGTACCATAAAAAGTACCTCCAGTACTATGAACAATAATCAGTAGGAATGAAGCATTTACTTGGACACAAGCTCAACTTCCCTGTGTTCAGTGAGATACATAAATGTTGTCTTGAACCATATGGTGTTAAATTAGTTTGTGGAGAGCAACCAATAGACTTCACAAGAGCCTGAGTTATTTGTGAGTATCTATGGACAATCTTTGGCCAATGATTCAATTTGAGAATACTCAGCCAGTAATTCACATCTTTACCATATACAGCTGTTTAGTGACGGTGAACATTACAATAACTTGGAATCTTCTGCTGAGGGAATTTGACTGGATGGAACCATGGCTCTGAACCAACTTGTATAGGCACGAAACATACTTCAGATTTATAAAACAAAACAAAGAAAGAATCATTTATGAACGTCTTAATAGGAACCTAGCGTGAATAACAGGAATAGAGAGCTGTTAACCTGAGAGCAAACAGGAAACCACAGAGGCCAACAGAAAAGCTGTGGCCATACCTTCTAATGATATAATAGGAAGGAATAGAACAGAGAACCAGCATGAAATACTGTATAGCTGAAAACTGGGGCTGTGTCAGTGTGCTCCCCGAGCACAGTAGTATGTGGCAGTGTCTGCAGTGTTCACACTGCTGATCTTGAGGAACACCTGGTTATTGGAGGTGTCCTTGGAGATTGTGAGCCGGCTGCTCAGGGATGGGTTGTAGTACTTATTATCATTCCACCAAATGTCTGCTAGCCACTCCAGACCCTTCCCTGAGGGCTGACGTATCCAGCCCACACCTATACCAGTAGTGCTCAGTGAAAACCCAGAAAAAGTGCAAGTCAAACTGAGGGTCTGGGAGGGCTGCAATATTCCAGGGCCAGACTCTTTCAGAGTAACCTGGGACAGGACATCTGTGAAGAAAAAGAGAAAGGATAAGGTAAGGTTGGGACTGGTGAGGATAGAAAACTTTATCCCTTAGGAAGCCTTGGCACTCACATGCAGGGACAATCAGCAGCAGGAATGAGGAAGTAAGCCTGTCCATGGCTGCACACAACTGAATACACAGGCCCAGCTCTGGCTTTTCAACCCGAGGTTGGGTGGATCCAGGAGAGATTTGCATTCCCTCAACAGGGGCTGACTCTGATGGTATACTTAAGTTTTAGGACTTAAGAAGTATCAGTCTATGATGGGAGATGCAGGAGCCCTTAAGGGAGTTCATTTCTGCTTCCCATAGTGAGTAGGTAACATACAAGACTAGATTCCTCAGTACACAACATTTCTGATGAGTGGTGCGGGGATGCAGTTGGGTTGAGAGAGACCCTAACTCTAGCACAAAGGATCCTGACTCTGTTCACTCATCTAGGAATCACTTCCCTATGTTTTTGCATGGAGGAGAGAGGAAGATCTAGAAGTAGAGATTTTACTCCTACCTTGATGACACTCTGTTTCTAGGACCTGTGTGAGTCTTATCACTGTACAGTTTCCACAAAACTGGTACAGTAATTGTTATAAAAGAAAATGCAGACTTATAAAAGCAAGACTTCTTGCGTAGTGTAAGGGGATATGTCATCTCAAACTGGTAATTATGAGGACTACAACTCCATGAAACAGTGATATCATGGACTTCACTGATGTGTCAAGTATTACATATTTGAGATTTTCATTTATTCAACAATCAGTAGCTTCATCTATATACTGACCTGTATTAATGACAACATTAAAATCAACAGCAAAAACCATAAACTCTAAGCACAGAGAAGTTCATTCAGTTCTCTCAGATGCTGATGATCAGGGAAGAAGGCACAGTGGGCAGAAGATGCGGGAAGGCACAGCTCACAAGGTTTAAGTTTATTTTTTCACTGCCTTCGGAAATGTTAAAACACAATGTATTCATCTTTGTTCTTATCACTATAGATGGTATAGAACTTAGAGAGAATAAGATTTGTATAACTTTGGTCAACCTATGTAGTGGCTTGTTGGCGTGAACCTGATTGAATATATGGAAAAAAGCTTGAGAAGATGAGTGATTTCATTAATGAAATCTACACCAAAAACAAAATCAAGCTTCTTTGTGAATAAAACATCTTCATATTTTCAAATTCCTGAAAGATAAAAATATCAAAACATGTCTAAATCATAAAGTAAGATCTCAGCACAAATTGGTATGAACACAAAAAAGAAAACGATCCCAGGATGCTGAGTGCCATCTGAGGCCCTGAACCTTTAGGGTAAGATGTGCAATAAGATCTGCCTAACATGTGGGTTCCTTTTCCAGGTGCTTGAAAATGATAAAATGACTTTTTATCTATGAGTAATTTATGTTTCTTGAAATAGAAGAATTTCTGACATTGTCTCCATGAGACTCAGAGATCATCACACACATCCTCATCAGGCAGGAGGAAGGGTCCACAGAAGACAAAGATCCTGGAACAGATGTCACAGAGGCTAAGTTGCCAGGTTTGGATGAAGGGTCCAGAGGGCCAGAGATACAAGCACTTCTGGATCTTGAATATTGGAAAGTCAGACACTTAACACTCTCTTGCTTACTCTGTACCTGAAAAACACTGGCTACTTTTCACTTTAACTCTTGTCTATATTAAACACAGGGAACTTAGCTCTCTATTACTGTTCTGCTACCCATGTAGACTTTGAATGGTTCAGACTATATGGGGGTAAAAACCCTCAGAGAGGTCTGAGAAGTCTTAGAAAACAAACAGGTGAAGATCATGGCTGGAGAAGAGACCAATGCAACTGATACTTAAGAAAATGTAGAAAAGTT
>NW_021622230.1:0-4033 GCF_004785775.1 Grammomys surdaster | reverse complement strand
AAGAAGAAGAAGAAGAAGAAGAAGAAGAAGAAGAAGAAGAAGAAGAAAGAAGAGTCCCCATCACACTGGTGCCGGCCCCCAGTACCTGCCCATTGTGTTAAAGCTTTTCTTCAACAACACCAACATTTGGCAGCCAAGTACATGACTTCAACCTGAAAATGGACCACCAGACAGAGGTTTTAATTTAACAGGCTGGAAAGCCAAGGACAAGTAAGATTCTGCACAGAGCCTTACCAACGTAAGACAGAAGTGCATTGCTTTCGATAATGCATTTTCCATGATAAGAAAGGAAGGCATCCTAGTCAGAATGACCTAAGACAGGCTCAGTCTTGTTTATGAAATTAAAAAAGGGGAAGAGGCAGAGAGCTTTTGGGGCTTCTTGGTAAGATCTGACATTGGCCAAGGACAAGGAAATTTGCTGTTTGGCAGAAGTATGACAATGGCCAAGGACAAGGAAGTGGGCTTCAGGCATAAATATGACATTACGTTAGAACAAAGAAATAATTTCAGGCAGGAATCTAAATCTTAGGCTAGAACAAAGAAGCCGGCTTCAGACACGAAAATGAATTTGTGCTAGGACAGGGAAGTAGGCTCAGATATTTTGGTCATCCTGTTAAGCTCTTAGAAACTGTGAGATTCCATTAAATGAGAATAATTGTCCATTGTACCAGTTGCAGATTAGAGTCTTGGCTAGTGGTGGAAGAACATGTCGACTTTCTGCTTTCTGCAGAGGCTCAAACAATCTTGAATCTATGTAAGCCCTGTGCTTATTCTGACAGTCTATTTGAGTTCATATGAGCATCAGTCCTATTGTGTCTGGATAAGACTGTTTTCTATAGAGTCATCCATCATCTCTGGCTCTTGCAGTCTTCCTTTGCAATGGCCCATTAGTCCTGGGAAAAAGGTTTGAGGAGGACAAGCTATTTAGTACAAGTGCTCTACAAATTATCCATTTGTGATTCTCTCTTGCTTCCCGTCTACTGCAAAACATGTCTCTGATGATGGTTAGATGGGTTACTGGTTTAAGTGTATTGTTATGTAAATAAAAATCATTTTATTGATATGTTGCTCTATCAGAGCAGTGGCATATTATTTTCACTTAGGGCCATGGCCTATCAAATATTAGTTTCTTGGCAGTTCTAGCAGAGACAACCATGGATAACCCAAACCCTAATCATATAAGCCTCAAATGCATTCAAATAATAAGTGATTAATCCCACAATGTTTGTGCCCCTATTGTACCAGCATAACCCACAATTAAGTAACTATAGTGGACGACAGGGTTTATAGCTAGATTGATTATTACCTGTCTCATCTGATATCATGCAAAGTATCTTAAGTACTATGAACACTAATCAGTAAGAATGAAGCTTCTGCTTAGGCACAAGCTCAACATCTCTGTGTTCAGTGAGATATATGTGTTGTCTTGAACCATGTGTGTTTAAAATAGTTTATAAAGAGAAACCAATATACTTCACAAGAGTCTGAATTATTTGTGAGTATTTATGGACAATCTTTGGTCAATGACTGAACTTAAGAATACTCATCCAGTAATTCACATCTTCACCATATACAGCTGTTTAGTGAAGGCGAACATTACAATAACTTGGAATCTTCTACTGTGGGAAATTGAACCTTATTGTGAACCACCTGGTGTAGAGACCAAACATGTTACAGATTTATAAAACAAAACAGAGACAGATTCATTTATGAACATATTAATAGGGACCAAGGATGAATGACAGGAAGAGAAAGCTCTTAAAATAAAAGCAAACAGGAAACCACAAAAGCCACAGAAAAGCTGTGACCATACCCTCTTATGATATAACAGGAAGGAATAGAGCTGGGAACCAGCATGAAATACTGTACAGCTGAAAACTGAGGCTGTGTCATTGTGGTATCTTAGCACAGAAGTATGTGGCAGTGTCTGCAGTGTCCAGACCGGTGATCTTGAGGAACACTTGGTTGTTGGATGTGTCCTTGGAGATTGTGAGCCGGTTGTTCAGGGATGGATTGTAGTGCTTAATATCAGTCCACCAAATGACTGCCAGCCACTCCAGACCCTTCCCTGAAGGCTGGCGAATCCAGCCCACACCTACACCAGAAGTGCTCAGTGAAAACCCAGAAAAAGAGCAAGTCAGACTGAGGGTCTGGGAGGGCTGCAATATCCCAGGGCCAGACTCTTTCAGAGTAACCTGAGACAGAACATCTGTGGAAAAAAAGAAAAAGGAGAAGGTAAGGTTTGAATAGGTAAGAATAGAAAACTTCATCCTTTAGGAAGCCTTAGCACTCACATGTAGGGACTATCAACAGCAGGAATGAGGAAGTAAGCCTGTCCATGGCTGCACACAACTGAATACACAGGCCTCTGGCTTTTCAACCCAAGGTTGGGTGGATCCAGGAGAGATTTGCATTTTCTCACCAGGTGCTGACTCTGATGATATACTTAAGTTTTAGGACTTAAGAGGTATCAGTCTAAGATGGGAGACACACGTGCCCTCAGGAGAGGTCAGTTCTGATTCCCATAGAGTAGGTAACATACAAGACCATGTTCCTCAGTTCACAACACTTCTGGTGAGTGATGTTGGGATGCAGAAGGGTAGAGAGAGACCCTAACTCTAACATGAAGGGTACTGACTCTGTTCACTCATTTAGGAATCACTTCCCTATGTTTTTGCATGGAGGACAGAGGAGAAGCTCAAAGGGGAGATTTCTCGTATCTTGACAATACTCTGTTTCTAGGGCCTGTGTGAGTCTTATCCCTATATAGTTTTCCACAAAATTGATACTTCTTGCAAAGTGTAAGGATATATTCCACTTCAAGTTGGCAATTATGAATACTATAACACCATGAAAGTGATTTCATTGACTATACTGATGTATCAGTTTTAAGGCTCACATATTTTAGATTTCTGTTTATTCAACCATCAGTAGCTTCTTCTTTATATTGACCTGTATTAATGACAATGTTAAAAATCAGCAGCAAAAACCATAAACTCTAAGCAGAGAGAAGTTTATTCAATTTTCTCAGATGCTGATGATCTGGGAAGAAGGCAGATTGGGCAGAGGATCCTAGAAGGCACAGCTCACAAGATTAAGGTATTTTTTTCACTGCCTTCAGAAATGTTAAAACACAATGTATTCATCTTTCTTCTTATCACTATCGATGGGTTAGAACTTAGAGAGAATAAGATTTGTATAACTTTGGTCAACTTATGCAGTGGCTTGTTGGCATGAATCTGATTAAATGTATGGAAAAAAAGCTTGAGTAAATGAGTGATTTTATTAAAGAAATCTGTACCAAAAACAAAATCAAGCTTCTTTATGAATAAAATATCTTCATATTTTCAGATGTTTGAAAGATAAAAATATCAAGACATGTCTAAATCATAAAATAAGATCTCAACACAAATTGGTATCAACACGAAAAAGAAAACAATCCCAGAATGCTGAGTGCCATCTGAGGCTCTCAAACTTTAGGGTAAGATGTGCAATAAGACCTTCACTAACACTTCGGTTCCTCTTCCAGGCAGTTGAATATGATAAAATTACTTTTTATCTATGAGTAATTTATGTTTCTTGAAATAGAAGAATTTCTGACATTGTCTCCATGAGACTCTGAGATCATCACATACATCCTCATCAGGCAGGAGGAAGGGTCCACAGAAGACAAAGATCCTGGAACAGATGTCACAGAGGCTAAGTTGCCAGGTTTGGACGAAGGGTCCAGAGGGCCAGAGATGCAAGTACTGCTGGATCTTGAATATTTGAAAGTCAGACACTTAACACTCTCTTGCTTACTCTGTACCTGAAAAGCACTGGCTCCTTTTCACTTTAACTCTTGTCTTTATTAAACACTGGGAACTTAGCTCTCTATTACTGTTCTGCTACCCATGTAGACTTTGAATGGTTCAGACTATATGGGGGTAAAAACACTCAGAGAGGTCTGAAAAGTCTTAGAAAACAAACAGGTGAAGATCATGGCCGGAGAAGAGACCAATGCAACTGATACTTAAGAAAATGTAGAAAAGTT
>NW_021622229.1:0-5761 GCF_004785775.1 Grammomys surdaster | reverse complement strand
CTTCTGAAATATATTTCGATATACAGAACTTTTACCTGAAATGTTTGAAATTTTCTCACTCTTGCAGAATTCTTAATTTCCCTATTCAACAAAAGTAAAAAAGAAGGTTACTTCATTTTGATATTGCTGCTACCATAGACTTCATTCCCAGGTTTCGGCACCATTGTTAGATTTTGGAGCGCAGCTTGGAACAGAACACAGCAGACCAAATGGTTCCACGAGAAGGGGGGTTTATTCAGGAGATAGGGCAAAGGTGGGGGGAAAGAAATGGGAGAAGATGGCGGAGAAAGAGGAGATAGAGAGGAGAGAAGTGGAGGCCGGCCATGACCACGTGGAGAGAGGGGGAAGGCAAGGGGGAGAGGCTAGGGGGCAGAGAGAAGCTAGAGGTAAGAGACCAAGAAAGCAAGAGAGAGATGAGGAGGCAAGCAGCCCCTTTTATAGTGGACAGGCCTACCTGGCTGTTGCCAGGTAATTTTGGGGAGGAGCATACCTGGGTGTTGCCAGATAACTGTGGAGGTGGAGTTTAGACAGAATGCTATCACATAGGATTAAAAGATCCCAAAGACATCCTGACTCCCAGGAGCTCTGACACCAAGGATCACTGGATCACAGAAACAGCTGGACTCTGAGAAGCTCTGACACAATCAAGATAATAGAAGAGACAGGCTCCAGTCAGAGACAGTGAGTGAAGGTAGCACTAGAGATAACCAGATGGGGAAAGGCAAGTACAAGAATGTAAGAAACAGAAGCCAAGGTTACATGGCATTATCAGAACCCAATTCTCCCACCATAGCAAGACCTAGACACCCCATCACAGAGGAAAGACAAGATGCAGATTTAAAATCACTTCTCATGATGATGATAGAGGACTTTAAGAAGGGCATAAATAACTCCTTTAAAGAAATACAGGAAAATACAGGTAAAGAGGTAGAAGCCCTGAAAGAGGAAGCACAAAATTCCCTTAAAGAATTACAGGAAAACACAACCAAACAGGTGCAGGAATTAAACAAAACCATCCAGGACCTAAAAATAGAAGTACAAAGAGTAAAGAAATCCAAAGGGAGACTACCCTGGAGAAAAATAACACAAAAAACAAAAACTAACAAACAAACAAAAAAACTAGGAAAGATATTAGTAGTCATAGATGCAAGCATCATCAACAGAATACAAGAGATAGAAGAGAGAATCTCAAGTGCAGAAGATACCATACACAACATTGACACAACTGTCCAAGAAAACCAAAAATGAAAAAAGCTTCTAAACCAAAACATCCACAAAATTGAAGACACAATGAAAAGACCAAACATAAGGATAATAGTTATAGAAAAGAGTGAAGATTTTTAACTTAAAGGACCAGTAAATATCTTCAACAAATTATTGAAGAAAACTTCCCTAACAAAGAGATGTCCATGAACATAATACATAATCCATTACATAATACTCAAAACAACAAATGCACAAAACAAAGAAAGAATATTAAAAGAAGTAAGTGGAAAAGGTCAAGTAACTTATAAAGGCAGATCTATTAGAATTACACCAAATTTCTCACCAGAGACTTTGAAAGCCAGAAGATTCTGGACAGACATCATACAGACCCTAAGAGAACACAAATGCCAGCCCAGGCTACTATACCCAGAAAAACTCTCAATTATCATGGATATAGAAACCAAGATATTTCATAACAAAACCAAATTAACACAATATCTTTCCACAAATACAGCCCTACAAATGGTAAGAGATGGAAAACTATAAAACAAAGAGGGAAACTACACCCTAGAAAAGGCAAGCAGTTAATCTACTTCCAACAAACCCTAAAGAAGATAGCCACACAACCATAATTTCACCTGCAATAAAAACAACAACAACAACAAAAACAACAAAGCAGGAAGCAACATTCACTTTTTCTTAATATCTCTTAACATCAGCCATAGGCCTAAAATCAGCAATAGACCTGTCATACATATATACTAACACCAAGTCTTGGGTCTCAGTGGAAAAACATTGAAACAGATGGCTATAAGCTATTGTAAACAGGCAGCTTTTGTGGAAATTTACCAGCCTGAGTAGTCATAGACCTTGTAAATAGGTAGTCTTGGCAGATAATACCAACTTAGATAAGGACAAGTTAATCATAGGCAGAGTCATAGCAACCTGTCCCCTGAACTTTCACCCAGCAGATACCCTGTTCTGAATGATATCTGTATTCCCCCTGAACACCCACGCTCCAGTGTCAAACCCTTTGTCACGTCCTGCCTTTTTGTGTTTATAACCCCTGTGTGAATGAGTAAAAATTACGACTTGAAATAAATAAATAAATTATTTTTAAAAAGTTTAAAAAAAATCTCTTAACATCAATGGACTAAATTCCCAATATAAAGACATTGACTACTGGACTGGATACATAAACAGGACCCAACATTTTGCTGCATACAGGAAACTTACCTTAGTGACAAAGACAGACACTACCTCAAAGTAAAAAGCTAGAAAACAATTTTTCAAACAAATGTTCCGAAGAAACAAGCTGGAGTAGCCATTATAATATCAAATAAAATCAACTTTCAACCAAACATTATCAAAAAACATAAGGAAGGATACTTAATACTTGGCAAATGAAAAATCTACCAAAACGAACTCTCGATTTTAAATATCTATGCTCCAATTGCATCCACATTCATAAAAGAAAGTTTCATGTAGTTCAAAGCACACATTGCACCTCACACAATAATGGTAGGAGATTTTAACACCCCAGTCTCAGCAATGGAAAGATCACGGAAACAGAAACTAAAGAAAGAGTGAAACTAAAAGAAGTTAAGAACCAAACGGATTTAACAAATATCTATAGAACATCTCATCCTAAAACAAAAGAATATATCTTCTCAGCATCTCAGGATACCTTCTCCAAAATTGAACATATAATTGGCCACAAAACAGACCTTGAGAGAGACAAGAAGATTGAAATAATCCCATGCAACCTCTTAGGCCACCATGGACTAAGGCTGGTCTTCAATAACAACAACAACAAAAAGACAGAAAGCCCATATACACATGGAAAACTGAAGAACTCTCTACTAAATGATAACATGGTCAAGGAAGAAATAAAGAAAGAAATTAAAGACTTTTTAGAATTTAGTCAAATTGAAGGCACATAACACCAAAACCTATGGGACATGCTGAAAGCAGTGCTAAGTGGAAAACTCATAGCTCTAAGTGCCTACAAGAAGAAACTGGAGAGAGCATATTCTAGCAACTTGACAGCACACCTGAAAGCTGTAGAACAAAATGAAGCAAATTCACCCAAGAGGAGACAAAGAATCAACAAAACCAGGACCTGATCCTTTGAAAATATCAACAAGATAGATGAATCCTTAGCCAGACTGCCCAGAGGGCACAAAGACAGTATCCAAATTAATAAAATCAGAACTGAAAAGGGAGACATAACAACAGAAACCAAGGAAATTGAAAAAATCATCAAGTAAAAGATTTGTATGATATGAACTTCAAGTCTCTGAAGAAAGACATCGAAGAAGATCTCTGAAGATGGAATGATCTTCCATGCTCATGGATTGGTAGAATTAATATAGTAAATATGGCCATCTTGCCAAAAGCAATCTACAGACTCAATGCAATCTCCATCAAAATTCCAATTCAATTCTTCATAGAGATAGAAAGAGCAATTTTCAAATTCATTTGGAATAACAAAAAATCCAGGATATCGAGAACTATTCTCAACAATAAAAGAACTTCTGAGGAAGTCACCATCCCTGATCTCAAACTGTACTACACAGCAATAGTGATAAAAAAAAAATGGCATGGTACTGGTACAGAGACAGGCAAGAAGATCAATGGAATAGAATTGAAGACCCAGAAATGAACCCACACACCTATGGTCACTTGATCTCTGACAAAGGAGCGAAAATTATCCAGTAAAAAAAGGACAGCATTTTCAATAAATGGTGCTGGTTCAACTGAAGGTCAGCATATAGAAGAATGCAAATCGATCCATTCTTATTTCCTTGTACAAAGCTCAAGTCCATGTGGATAAAGAGCCTTCACATAAAACCAGATACACTGAAACTAATACAAGAGAAGGTGGGGAAGAGCCTGGAATACTTAGGCACAGGGGAAAGTTCCTGAACACAACACCAATGGCTTATGCTCTAAGATCAAGAATTGAAAAATGGGACCTCATAAAATTGCAAAGTTACTGTAAGGCAAAGGACACTGTCAATAGGACAAAATGACAACCAACAGATTGGGAAAAGATCTTTACCAATACTACATCCAATAGAGGGCTAATATCCAAAATACACAAAGAACTCAAGAAATTAGACTCAGACAACCAAATAATCCTATTTAAAAAATGGGGAACAGAGCTAAACAAAGAATTCTCAAATGAGGAAACTTAAATGGCCAAGAAGCACTTAAAGAAATGTTCAACATCTTTAGTCATCAGGGAACTGCAAATCAAAACAACCCTGAGATTCCACCTCACACCAGTCAGAATGGCTAAGATCAAAAACTCAGGTAATAGTAGATACTGACAAGGATGTGGAGAAAGAGGAACACTCCTATATTGTTGGTGGGTTTGCAAGATGGTACAACAACTTGTGAAATCAGTCTGACATTTCCTCAGAAAATTAGACATAGAATTTATTGAGTACCCAGCTATACCACTCCCAGGAATATACCCAGAAAATGCTCCAACATGTAACAAGGACACATGCTCCACTATGTTCATAGCACCCTTATTTATCACAGCCAGAAGCTGGAAAGAACCCAGATGTCCTTCAACAGAAAAATGGATACATAAAATGTGGTACATTTAACACAATGGTGTATTACTCAGCTATTAAAAACAATGAATTCAAGAAATTCTTAGGTAAATGGATGGAACTAGAAAATATCATTCTGAGTGAGGTAACCCAATCACAAAAGAACACACATAGTATTCACTCACTAATAATTGGATATTAGCCCAAAACCTGACAATACTCAGGATACAACTCACAGAAAACATGAAGCTCATGAAGAAGGAAGACCAAGTGTGGGTGCTTCAGTCCTTCCTAGAAGGAGTAACAAAATACTCAAGACAGCAAATATGGAGACAAAGTGTGGGACAGAAACTGAAGGAGGGGCTTTCTGGAGACCATTCAACCTGGGTATCTATCTCATGTGCACTCAACAAAAGTAGACGCTGATGTGAATGTCAGGAAGTGAATGCTGACAGGAGCTTGATATAGCAGGATCCTTAGAGGTCTGCCAGAGCCTGACATATTCAGAGGCAGTTACTCACAGCTAACCACTGAACTGATCAATGGGTTCCCAATGGAGGAGCTAGAGAGAAGACTGAAGGAGCTGAAAGGGAGTGCACCTCATGAGGAGAGCAACAATACCAACCAACCAGAGCTCCCAGGGCATAAACCACCAGCCTGGGAGAACATAGGGAGGGACCCATGGCTTCAGCTGTATACATAGGGGAGGATGGCCTTGTGGGGCATAGGTGGGAGAGGAGAGCCTTGGTCCCATGAAAGCTGGACACTAAGTGTGAGGGAATCAAGGGTGGGGAGGTAGGTGTGATGGGGTAGTGGGGCACATCCTCATATGAGCAGGAGGAGGGGAAATAGGATAGGTGGTTCCTGGGTAGGGTGGAGAGAAATGGGGTAAGGGGATAACATCTGAAATGTAAATAAAATATCCAATAATTAAAAAAAAAAAAGAAGAAGAAGAAGAAGAAGAAGAAGAAGAAGAAGAAGAAGAAGAA
>NW_021622228.1:0-1481 GCF_004785775.1 Grammomys surdaster | reverse complement strand
CTGCCCCAGTTGAGCACATTGCTGAAGGCTCCCTTCCTCAAGGGACCCATCTGTACTGCCCTCTTACCTCACGGATAATGTGACCCACAACTACATTCTGGGATGGCATGTTCCTACTCCTGTTGTTATTAACAAGGTTCAGCGGTAACGGGAGACACTGCCTCTCGTTTCTGTGATTCTTCAGGAGACGTGTAGCTGGGCAGGGACAGTGATGACTCTATTGTGGCTTTACTAGTCCCTGTCTCAACTCCTCACTTCTGTACAGGCACATAGTGGCCAGAAACACAAGAGCTGTGACTCTGGGCCTGTGAGCAGCTCTCTGCCTCCCAAACAGCCCACCAAGCCTGCATGATTCATCGGGGAACAAGCGTGAGTCACGGCTATTAGCAGGGGTACACCTCATTTGAAGACAGCTGACCTGCTTCGAGAATATCTTCACAAACTCCCTTCAAAATAGATGTGGATTCTGTTTCTTCATTGCCCAGGCCTGGTGAACCTCAAACCTCCCATCCATGACTCAAGAACAACATTCTTGCCATGTCATGTGGAGAAGTAATGAAAAGACTTGAGGAAGGCCAAAGAACTAGGGTAAGGGTCAACTGGCTTTATGAAGACAAGTCACAACCTGAGTGCTCTTAGGGGAACAACAGGGCAGTCTCTGTACCTGCATCCAGAAGCAGCTTGACAATCTGGAAGTTGGAAGCAGCTTGACAATCTGGAAGTTGGAGTGGGACACACTGTAGTGGAGGGCGGTGTTCCCATTGCCATCCGCCATGTTGATGATGTACCGGAGCACGTCCGGGGAGACAGCCTCGAACGCTGCGATGTAGTCACCCACCATGGCTGGCACAGCGGACTTCTGACTGGACACTCGGAACCACTCATGCTGGAGGGTGTTCAGACAGATCCTCTGCCAAAACACCAACTTGCTGTTAGTTCTATTTATAGCTCTCTCTTGAGTGAGACCGAAAGCCCAAGCAACCAGGCCTTTTATAGTCAAAGTGTGTGCTCTCAGCATCTGCTCTTAAAAGCTGGTGCAACCCAGCTTCTCAAGAGCAGCTTCAAACAACAAACTTGAACTCCTGGTTTTAAATCACCCTGTCCACACTGTGATCACTAAGAAAGAGGTCACAACAACGTGAAAGTGGGTTTAGAGCCAGATCCTGGAAATTCAATTCCGGACTCTACTTACTACTTATGAACGAATTATCCTGAGGCTCTTCCTTATTCTGAATCTTGGTTTCCATGTTTAAAAAAAAAAAACCCAAACCACCACCACCACCACCACAAAACCCCTTTATTGTTATAGTATCTATAATGAGGTTAACACTTAGGCCTGCCTCTACTTATGAGCTGTTTGTATTAACTGAACTAACGGGTCTTTCTGCGATTGTTCATTGGAATAAGGGAGAAATCAACACACTAGCAACTGTGTTGCTTCCTGACCCAGACTGACTAACTCTGACTCTTCTACCCCACCA
>NW_021622227.1:0-2423 GCF_004785775.1 Grammomys surdaster | reverse complement strand
TTTCAGTCTGTTTATCTTTCATGTAGAGGAAGGCTACTGATTTGTTTTAGTTGATTTTATAACCAGCCACTTTGCTGAAGTTGTTTATGAGATTTAGGAGTTCTCTGGTGGAAGTTTTGGGGTCACTGAAGTATACTATCATATCATCTGCAAATAGTGAGATTTTGACTTCTTCCTTTCCAATTTGTATCCCTTTGACTTCTTTTTGTTTTCTAATTGCTCTGGCTAGGACTTCCAGTTCTATATTGAATAGGTAGTGGGAGAGTGGGCAGCCTTGTCTAGTCCATGATCTTAGTGGGATTGCTTCAAGGTTCTCTCCATTTAGTTTGATGTTGGCTACTGGTTTGCTGTAAATTGCTTTTACTATGTTTAGGTAAGGGCCTTGAGTTCCTGATCTTTCCAAGACTTTTATCATGAAGGGATGTTGAATTTTGTCAAATGCTTTCTCAGCTTCTAGTGAGATGATCACGTGGTTTTTTTGAGTTTGTTTATATAGTGGATTACATTGATGGATTTCCGAATATTGAACCATCCCTGCATTCCCGGGATAAAACCTACTTGATCATGATGGATGATTGTTCTTGAATTCGATTTGCTAGAATTTTATTGAGTATTTTTGCATCGATGTTCATAAGGCAGATTGGTCTGAAGTTCTCTTTCTTTGTAGGGCCTTTGTGGGGTTTGGGTATGAGTGTAATCGTAGCTTCATAGAACAAACTGGGTAGTGTTCCATCTGTTTCTATTTTGTGGAATAGTTTGAAGAGAATTGGTATTAGGTCTTCCTTGAAGGTCTGATAGAATTCATCACTAAGACCATCTGGTCCTGGGTTTTTTTTGATGGGGAGACTTTTAATGACTGCTGCTATTTTCTTAAGGTTTATGGGACTGTTTAGATGGTTTATCTGCTCCTGATTTAACTTTGGTACGTGGTATCTGTCTAGGAAGTTGTCCATTTCTTCCAGGTTTTCCAGTTTTGTTGAGTATAGGCCTTTGTAGTAGGATCTGATGATTTTTTTAATTTCTTCAGTTTCTGTTGTTATGTCTCCCTTTTCAGTTCTGATTTTATTAATTTGGATACTGTCTCTGTGCCCTCTGGTTAATCTGGCTAACGGTTTATCTATCTTGTTGATTTTCTCAAAGAACCAACTCCTGGTTTTGTTGATATTTTGTATTGTTTTCTGTTTCTATTTGGTTGATTTCAGCCCTGAGTTTGATTATTTCCTGCCTTCTACTCCTCCTGGGTGTATTTGCTTCTTTTTGTTCTAGAGCTTTTAGTTGTGCAGTCAAGTTGTTAGTGTATGCACTCTCCAGTTTCTTTTTGTAGACACTTAGAGCTATGAGTTTTCCTATTAGCACTGCCTTCATGGAGTCCCACATATTTTGGTATGATGTGTCCTCATTTTCATTGAATTCTAAAAAGTCTTTAATTTCTTTCTTTCTTTCTTCCTTGACCAAGTCATCATTGAGTAGAGAGTTGTTCAGCTTCCATGTGCATGTGGGTTTTCCATTGGTTTTGTCATTATTAAAGACCAGTCTTATTCCGTGCTGATCTGATAAGATGCAAGGGATTATTTCAATCTTTTTGTATCTGTAGAGGCCTGTTTTGTGACCAATTATATGGTCTATTTTGGAGAAGGTACCATGAGGTGCTGAGAAAAAGGTATATTCTTTTGTTTTAGGATGAAATGTTCTATAGATGTCTGTTAAGTCCATTTGGTTCATAACTTCTGTTAATGTCAAAGTGTCTCGGTTTAGTTTCTGTTTCCATGATCTGTCCATTGCTGAGAATGGGGTGTTGAAATCCCCCACTATTATTGTGTGAGGTGTAATGTTTGCTTTTAGCTTTAGTAAAGTTTCTTTTATGCATGTAGGTGCCCTTGCATTTGGAGCATAGATGTTCAGAATTGAGAGTTCACCTTGGTAGATTTTTTCTTTGATGAGTATGAATTGTCCTCCCTTATCTTTTTTGATTGATTTTGGATGAAAGTCGATTTTATTTGATATTAGAATGGCTACTCCAGCTTGTTTCTTCGGATCATTGGCTTGGAAAATTGTTTTCCACCCTTTTATTCTGAGGTAGTGTCAGTCTTTGTCACTGAAGTGCGTTTCTTGTATGCAGCAAAATTCTGGGTCCTGTTTGTGTATCCAGTCTAATAGTCTGCATCTTTTGATTGGGGAATTGAGACCATTGATGTTAAGAGATATTAAGGAAAAATGATTGTGGCTTCCTGTTATTTTTGTTATTGGAGGTAGAACTATGTTTGTATAGTTATCTTCTTTTGGGGTTGTTGGTAGATTACTTCCTTGCTTTTTCTAGGTTGTAGTTTTCCTCCTTGTGTTGGCGTTTTTCCATCAATTATCCTTTGAAGTGCTGGATTTGTGGGAAGATATTGTGCAAATTTGGTTTTGTCATGGAATATCTT
>NW_021622226.1:0-1901 GCF_004785775.1 Grammomys surdaster | reverse complement strand
TTTCAGTCTGTTTATCTTTCATGTAGAGGAAGGCTACTGATTTGTTTGAGTTGATTTTATAACCAGCCACTTTGCTGAAGTTGTTTATCAGGTTTAGGAGTTCTCTGGTGGAAGTTTGGGGGTCACTTAAGTATACTATCATATCATCTGCAAATAGCGATATTTTGACTTCTTCCTTTCCTATTTGTATCCCTTTGACTTCTTTTTGTTGTCTAATTGCTCTGGCTAGGACTTCCAGTACTATATTGAATAGGTAGGGGGAGAGTGGGCAGCCTTGTCTAGTCCCTGATCTTAGTGGGATTGCTTCAAGTTTCTCTCCATTTAGCTTGATGTTGGCTACTGGTTTGCTGTAAATTGCTTTTACTATGTTTAGATAGGGGCCTTGAATTCCTGATCTTTCCAAGACTTTTATCATGAAGGGATGTTGAATTTTGTCAAATGCTTTCTCAGCATCTAGTGAGATGATCATGTGGTTTTTTTCTTTAAGTTTGTTTATATAGTGGATTACATTGATGGATTTCCGAATATTGAACCATCCCTGCATTCCTGGGATAAAACCTACTTGATCATGATGGATGATTGTTTTGATGTGGTCTTGGATTCGGTTTGCTAGAATTTTATTGAGTATTTTTGCATCGATGTTCATAAGGGAGATTGGTCTGAAGTTCTCTTTCTTTGTTGGGTCCTTGTGGGGTTTGGGAATGAGTGTAATTGTAGCTTCATAGAACGAATTGGGTAGTGTTCCTTCTGTCTCTATTTTGTGGAATAGTTTGAAGAGACTTGGTATTAGGTCTTCCTTGAAGGTCTGATAGAATTCAGCACTAAAACCATCTGGTCCTGGGCTTTTTTTAGTGGGGAGGCTTTTGATGACTGCTGCTATTTCCTGAGGGGTTATGGGACTATTTAGATGGTTTATCTGCTCCTGGTTTAACTTCGGTACCTGGTATCTGTCTAGGAAATTGTCCATTTCATCCAGGTTTTCCAGTTTTGTTGAGTATAGGCCTTTGTAGTAGGATCTGATGATTTTTTTAATTTCTTCAGTTTCTGTTGTTATGTCTCCCTTTTCAGTTCTGATTTTATTAATTTGGATACTGTCTCTGTGCCCTCTGGTTAATCTGGCTAACGGTTTATCTATCTTGTTGATTTTCTCAAAGAACCAACTCCTGGTTTTGTTGATATTTTGTATTGTTTTCTGTTTCTATTTGGTTGATTTCAGCCCTGAGTTTGATTATTTCCTGCCTTCTACTCCTCCTGGGTGTATTTGCTTCTTTTTGTTCTAGGGCTTTTAGTTGTGCAGTCAACTTGTTAGTGTGTGCTCTTTCCAGTTTCTTTTTGTAGGCACTTAGAGCTATGAGCTTTCCTCTTAGCACTGCCTTCATGGAGTCCCACAAGTTTTGGTGTGATGTGTCCTCATTTTCATTGAATTCTAAAAAGTCTTTTATTTCTTTCTTTATTTCTTCCTTGACCAAGTCATCATTGAGTAGAGAGTTGTTCAGTTTCCATGTGTACGTGGGTTTTCCATTGTTTTTGTCATTATTAAAGACCAGTCTTAGTCCGTGGTGATCTGATAAGATGCAAGGGATTATTTCAATCTTTTTGTATCTGTAGAGGCTTGTTTTGTGACCAATTATATGGTCTATTTTGGAGAAGGTACCATGAGGTGCTGAGAAAAAGGTATATTCTTTTGTTTTAGGATGAAATGTTCTATAGATGTCTGTTAAGTCCATTTGGTTCATAACTTCTGTTAATTTCAAAGTGTCTCTGTTAAGTTTCTGTTTCCATGATCTGTCCATTGCTGACAGTGGGGTGTTGAAATCCCCCACTATTATTGTGTGAGGTGTAATGTGTGTTTTGAGCTTTAGTAAAGTTTCTTTTATGTATGTAGGTGCCCTTGCATTTGG
>NW_021622225.1:0-5922 GCF_004785775.1 Grammomys surdaster | reverse complement strand
TTCCTCTTAGCACTGCCTTCATGGAGTCCCACAAGTTTTGGTATGATGTGTCCTCATTTTCATTGAATTCTAAAAAGTCTTTTATTTCTTTCTTTATTTCTTCCTTGACCAAGTCATCATTGAGTAGAGAGTTGTTCAGTTTCCATGTGTACGTGGGTTTTCCATTGTTTTTGTCATTATTAAAGACCAGTCTTAGTCCGTGGTGATCTGATAAGATGCAAGGGATTATTTCAATCTTTTTGTATCTGTAGAGGCTTGTTTTGTGACCAATTATATGGTCTATTTTGGAGAAGGTACCATGAGGTGCTGAGAAAAAGGTATATTCTTTTGTTTTAGGATGAAATGTTCTATAGATGTCTGTTAAGTCCATTTGGTTCATAACTTCTGTTAATGTCAATGTATCTTGGTTTAGTTTCTGTTTCCATGATCTGTCCATTGCTGACAATGGGGTGTTGAAATCCCCCACTATTATTGTGTGAGGTGTAATGTGTGTTTTGAGCTTTAATAAAGTTTCTTTTATGTATGTAGGTGCCCTTGCATTTGGAGCATAGATGTTCAGAATTGAGAGTTCACCTTGGTAGATTTTTCCTTTGATGAGTATGAAGTGTCCTTCCTTATCTTTTTTGATTAATTTTGGATGAAAGTCGATTTTATTTGATATTAGAATGGCTACTCCAGCTTGTTTCTTGGGACCATTGGCTTGAAAAATTGTTTTCCACCCTTTTATTCTGAGGTAGTGTCTGTCTTTGTCACTGAGGTGTGTTTCTTGTATGCAGCAAAATTCTGGGTCTTGTTTGTGTATCCAGTCTGATAGTCTGCGTCTTTTTATTGGGGAATTGAGACCATTGATGTTAAGAGATATTAAGGAAAAATGATTGTTGCTTCCTGTTATTTTTTTTATTAGAGGTAAAGTTATGTTTGTATCTTTTTTGGGGGTTGTTGGAAGATTACTTACTTGCTTTTCCTAGGTTGTAGTTTCCCTCCTTGTGTTGGCATTTCCATCAATTATCCTTTGAAGTGCTGGGTTTGTGGGAAGATATTGTGCAAATTTGGTTTTGTCATGGAATATCTTGGTTTCACCATCTATAGTGATTGAGAGTTTTGCTGGGTATAGTAATCTGGGCTGGCAATTGTGTTCTCTTAGTGTCTGTATGATGTCAGTCCAGGCTCTTCTGGCTTTTATAGTCTCTAGTGAGAAGTCTGGTGTAATTCTTATAGGTCTGCCTTTATATGTTACTTGACGTTTTTCCCTTACTGCTTTTAGTATTTTTTCTTTGTTTTGTGCATCTGATGTTTTGATTATTATGTGACGGGAGGTATTTCTTTTCTGGTCTAGTCTATTTGGTGTTCTGTAGGCTTCTTGTATGTTTATGGGCATCTTGTTCTTTAGGTTAGGGAAGTTTTCCTCAATAATTTTGTTGAAGATATTTACTGGCCCTTTAAGTTGGGAATCTTCATTCTCATCTATACCTATTATCCTTAGGTTTGGTCTTCTCATTGTGTCCTGGATTTCCTGGATGTTTTGAGTTAGGAGTTTTTTGCATTTTGCATTTTCTTTGACAACTGTGTCAATATTTTCCACCGTATCTTCTGCATTTGAGATTCTCTCTTCTATCTCTTGTATTCGGTTGGTGATGCTTGCGTCTGTGACTCCTGATCTCTTTCTTAGGTTTTCTATCTCCATGGTTGTCTCCCTTTGAACTTTCTTTATTGTTTCTATTTCTAGTTTCAGATCCTGAATGTTTTTGTTTAATTCCTTCTTTGTGTTTTCTTCCATTTCTTTAAGGGATTTCTGTGATTCCTCTTTAAGGGCTTCTATCTGTTTACTTGTACTCTCCTGTATTTCTTTAAGGGAGTTACTTAATTCCTTCTTATAATCCTCTATCATCATCATGAGAAGTGATTTTAATTCTGAATCCTGCTTTTCAGGTGTGATGGGGTGTTCAGGGCTTGCTATATTGGGAGAATTGGGCACTGATGATGCCAAGAAACTTTGGTTTCCGTTGCTTATGTTCTTGCGCTTGCCTTTCGCCATCTGGTTAACTCTAGTGGTACCTGCCCTCACTGTGTAAAACTGGAGTCTGTATTTCCAGTTATCTTGCTTATTGCAGAGCTCCTCAGAGTCCAGAGGTCTCTGTGGTCTTATGCTCCTAATCTCCTGGGTGGAATAACTCCTGGGACTCAGGCCACCTCTTGGATCTGGAAATCCTTCTGCTCTGAGTGCAGTGGGTCCTCGATGACTCAGGATTCAGTTTCAGCTGCTCTGAGTGCAGTGGCTCCAGCTGCTCTGAGTGCAGTGGCTCCTGGATGACTCAGGATTCAGTTTCTCAACAGGACAGGAGCAGACCGACTCTGTGTCAGCTGCTCTGAGTGCAGTGGCTCCTGGATGACTCAGGATTCAGTTTCTCCACAGGACAGGAGCAGACCAACTCTGTGTCTGCTCCAGCCCAGAGGACCAGGCAGGGGCAGAAGGGAAGTGGAATTCCGGAGGGGCGGGGTTTGGGTAGCTGCTGTGCCCTGGATGTCCCTGGCTCCCCGATCTATCTCTGGGGTTTAGGGAGTGAGATGGAGTTCTTACCAGCTGTTCTGAGTGCAGTGGCTCCTGGATGACTCAGGATTCAGTTTCTCAACAGGACGGGAGCAGACCGACTCTGTGTCTGCTCCAGCCCAGAGGACCAGGCAGGGGCAGAAGGGCCCCTTCTTTTGTTTTTAAAGCCAATTTTTCAGGGCAGAAGTGCCAGCAGCTGCTCCTTCCACACTCAGAGAGTCATGAAGACACTATTTAAAGAAATATAAACCTATATTAATAATCTCTTTTATCAAAGGACTGTTATAGAACAGCCAACAAATAATCAGACTATATAATATATTGATTAATAATAGCTTCTTCTACTTTTTGTGAGATTACTTCTCTTTTGTCAATCAATTGTTGAGGGAAATTAGGATTTACATCTCTCTTCAGAATATTAAACACAGACTTAAATTCTTTTGTGGAGAGCTTAAAATAAGATCTTAGCCAATTAGCATCTCCTAGAAACTTTTAAAAATAATTTGGAATGAGTAAACTCTTTTTTTCCAGACCCTTTATCTGTTTTTTCTTTTTTATTGGATATTTTAAGTATTTACTTTTCGATGTTATCTCCTCTCCCATTCTTCCCCAAAACCTCTTATCCCATATCCCCTCCTTCTATGTTTATGAGGGTGTGCTCCAAACATCCTCCCAGTCCCGTCTCCCTGCACTCAAATTCCCCAACACTAGGGAATTCCAACTTTTTGGGACCATGGCCCTCCACTTCCACTAATGTCTGACAAGGCCACCCTCAATTACCTATACAGGTAGAGACATGAGTCTCTCCCTTTGTGCTCTCAGGCTGGAGGTTTAGACTTTGGGAGATCTGGTTGAATCTTTTGATATTCCTTCTAAAAAGGACCAAAGCACCCATGCTTTGGTATTCCTTCTTCTTCTTCTTGAGTTTCATGTGGCCTATGTGATGTGCCTTAGATATTGTGAGGTTTTGTGCTAATATCCACTTATCAGCAAGTGCATGCCATGTATGCTCTTTTCAGATTGGGTCACCTCACTCAGGTTGATAATTTCCAGCTCCATCCATTTGCCTAAGAATTTCATGAACTCATGGTTTTTAATAGCGTAGTAGTACTCCATTGTATAAATGTACATTTTCTGCATCCATTCTTCTGTTAAAGAACATCTGGATTCTTTCCAACTTCTGACTATTATGAATAAGGCTGCTATGAACATAGTGGAGCATGTGTACCTGTTGTATGTTGAAACAACTTTTGGGTATATGCCCAGGAGTGGTATAGCTGGGTCCTCAGGTAACACTATATTCAATTTTCTGAGGTACTGCCAGACTGCTTTCCACAGTGGTTGTACCAGCTTACAATCCCACCAACAGTGGAGGAGTGTTCCTCTTTCTCCACATCCTCGCCAACATCTGCTGTCACTTGTGTTTTTGATCTTAGTCATTCTGACTGGTGTGAGGTGGAATCGCAGTGTTTTCATTTGGATTTCCCTGATGACTAGGGATGCTGAACAATAATTTAGGTGCTTCTCAACCATTCAAGCTTCCTCAATTGAGAATTTTTTGTTCAGCTCTGTGCTCCATTTTTTAATAAGGTTCTTTGATTGTCTAGAATCTAATTTCTTGAGTTCTTTGTATACCTTGGATATTAGCCCTTTATCAGATGTAGAGTTGGTGAAAATCTTTTCCAAGTCTGTTGGTTGCTGCTTTGTGCTATTGACTGTGTCCTTTGCTTTACAGAAGCTTTGCAGTTTTATGAGGTCCCATTTATCAATTCTTGGTCTTAGAGCATAAGCTATTGGTGTTCTGTTCAGGAGCTTTTCTCCTGTGCCCATGTGTTCAAGGCTTTTCCCCAATTTCTCTTCTATTAGTTTCAGTGTAGCTGGTTTTATGTGAAGGTCCTTTATCCACTTGGAATTGAGCTTTGTACAAGGAGATAAATATGGATCAATTTGCATTCTTCTACATGCTGACCTCCAGTGGGACTAGCACATTTGTTGAAAATCAGGGTTAGCTCCTTTGTCAAAGATCAAGTGACCATAGGTATGGGGGTTCATTTCTGGGTCTTCTATTCTATTCCATTGATCCCCCTGCCTGTCTCTGTTCCAATGCCATGCAGTTTTTATCACTATTGCTTTGTAGTACAGCTTGAAGTCAGGGATGGTGATTACCCCAAAAGTTCTTTTGTTGCTGAAAGTAGTTTTTGCTATCCTGGGTTTTTTGTTATTCCAAATGAATTTTAAGATTGCTCTTTCTGTCTCTGTGAAGAATTTAGTGGGAATTTTGATGGGGATTGCATTAAATCTGTATATTGCTTTTGGCAAGATAGCCATTTTTACTATATTAATCTTCGAATCCATGAGCTTGAGAGATCTTTCCATCTTCTGAGATCTGTTTTGATTTCTTCAAGGGCTTGAAGTTCTTGTCATACAGGTATTTTACTTGCTTGGTTAGATTCACACCAAGGTATTTTATATTATCTGTGACTATTGTGAAGGGTGTCATTTCCATAATTTCTTTCTCAGCCAGTTTATCCTTTGAGTAGAGGAAGGCTACTGATTTTTTTGAGTTAATTTTATATCCAGCCACTGTGCTAAAGTTGTTTATCAGGTTTAGGAATTCTCTGGTGGAAGTTTTTGGGGTCACTTACATATACTATCATATCAACTGCAAATAGTGAGATTTTGACTTCTTCCTTTCCGATTTGTATCCCTTTGACCTCCTTGTGTTGTCTAATTGCTCTGGCTAGGACTTCCAGTAATATATTAAATAGGTAGGGGGAGAGTGGGCAGCCTTGCCTACTCCCTGATTTTATTGGGATTCCTTCAATTTTCTCTCCATTTAGTTTGATTTTGGCTACTGGTTTGCTGTATATTGCTTTTACTGTGTTTAGGTATGGGCCTTGAATTCCTGATCTTTCCAAGACTTTTATCATGAAGGGATGTTGAATTTTTTCAAATGCTTTCTCAGCATCTAGTGATATGATCATGTGGTTTTTTTCTTTGAGTTTGTTTATATAGTGGATTATATTGATGGATCTCTGTATATTGAACCATCCCTGCTTTCCTGGGATAAAGCCTACTTGATCATGATGGATGATTGTTTTGATGTGTTCTCAGATTCAGTTCACTAGAATTTTATTGAGTATTTTTGCATCAATGTTCGTAAGGGAGATTAGTCTGAAGTTCTCTCTTTGTTGGGTCTTTGTGTGGTTTAGGTATGTGAGTAATTGTGGCTTCATAGAATGAATTGGGTAGTGTTCAGTTTCTCTTTTGTGGAATAGTTTGAAGAGAATTGGTATTAGGTCTTCCTTGAAGGTCTGATAGAATTCTGCACTAAAACCATCTGGTCCTGGGCTTTTTTTAGTGGGGAGGCTTTT
>NW_021622224.1:0-5536 GCF_004785775.1 Grammomys surdaster | reverse complement strand
GCCAGTTCCTGCAACTAGTCCGTCCACATTTCCAACCTGCTTCATGCCTCCATGCCTTTGTAAAGAAAGCCTAAAGAATATTTTATGTCTAAAAAGGATTCTATATACCCAGTATCCATAACTTTTCCCTCTACATTCCCCCATTTTTTTCTAATGATAGTTTTTAATTATAAAAACTTAACTCCACTTTTTCTAATGTAAATCTGATTACAGATCTTGCATTTCAGTATCTTCATAGCTTCCATTTCCCTGTCTGAGGGTTTGATATTGATGGCATAGCAATAAAAGCTGAACAGCACTAAATCTCTAACAAAGATAACTAATCTGTTTAAGAAGCAAAAAACAGAATCAAAAGAGGACCAGGGAAAATATCAGAGTGTTAATGTCTAATTCTTGAAGCATGTCCTGAAAGGCTGCCTCATGGTTGTGCTGCACGCCATTGGCCACACCCGAAGGGTTTCTAGTGTCCTCTGGAATGCTGCACCGGGCTCACCCAGAGGCTTCAAGTCCTTGGAGCTGGTCGCCTGTTCCCACAGGTATAGCTCGTTTCTCCACAGGCCAAACATGGTCGGACATCGAAGGCAACTTGGTGGTGTTGAACTAGAACCCCGTCTCTCAACTGGTGTGGCACACTTGGGTCTCTAGTCTCGTAGGCCCCTTTCAGCTGTTCTCACACCTCGCATCAGACCATTTTAAGTGCTTTTATGTAGGCAAACAAGGATTTAGAAAGGACAGCATTAGGATCATTCATTCTGCCCACCCCAGTAAGTGGCAGTGGTACCCTACACAAAATCTCAAAGGGTGTAAGCTTAAATCACTCTAGAGTGTTCCACACTCAGAACAAGGCAAAGGGAAGGGGGGCTGTCTAGTCTTTACCACCGGTCTCCAATGCTAATTTGGTTAAGGTCTCCTTAATTGTTCTATTTATCTTCTCTATCTGTCCTGAACTCTGGGGTTTATAAGCACAATGTAATTTCCAATTAATCCCCAGCTGTGTGGCCAGTCTCTAACTCAACTGGGCAACAAAGACCATTAACAGACCCAGTTAGTTACCTTGGGTATTCCAAACCTTGGAAAGTTTTCTTCCAGGATCTTCTTTCCATATTTTGCCAGCTCGACTTCTGTGAAGTCCATCTCCCAGTAAGCTCTGGGCCGGTCGCCCCTCAGTCTCTTTCCATTGGTTAAGGCACAAGCTCTATAGTTTCTCACCATAGCTTTCGCCAAATCAGACAGTCCTTCTTGTGAGAGGATTAATTTACCATCTCAGTTTTTTATTACCCCATAAGGGGTTTCAGAGTGAAAGCCCAAATTGTCCATCACTTGATGGTCGTCGGTGGCATATCTGAAACTGGTATCTCGAGTGTCAAAATAGTCTCTGGAACCCTTACTGCTAGACTCATTGTTCCCTGGGCAGCTTTCTAGGCAGCCATGTCAGCCATCTGATTTCTTCTTGCAACAGTGTCCTGAGCCCTCTGGCTTTGGTTCAAAGAGGCTCAGTATTTCTGCAGTTGTCAGCAGCCCTCTTTGTCTATAGATTGTACCATGTATATGAGCCGTGGCAAAGGCATATCGGTACTCGCTTTCCATCTGCCACTGAATCTCCCGCTATTCGCTTACCTTCTACCATGAAACTGCTGTCACCTGTATACCGGTTCAGACTGCTTGGCCAGGGCTGGTCCTTCAGGTCGCTCCGAGTACCTGTTTCTTCTGCCAGGATATCAACACAGTGATGGACGGGAGAAGAGTCGTCAGTCACAGGCAGCAAGGTGGCAGGATTCAGGATGGCCGGGGGTGCAAAGATCACCCCCTGATAGTGCATCATGCGAGCATTAGGCATCCATCAGTTAGGGGGCTGCTGGAAAGTTGATGCTGCCAAAAGTCCTCTCTGGGGGGAGTGAACTGAGGAGGTTAAGTGTCTTGTACTCTCTTATTGACTTTTCTTAGATCTTGTATTGGCTTGTAATCATTAGTGCCTGGCTTCTTCAGTTTTAACCCAAACTTTTGGGAAATCTGCTTGTCATTCACTGATATCTGGGGCTTCCGCCTTTGTCACCCAGGTTCTCTGTCTATCTAAGTCCTATCCTACCTCTTGTCTTTCTCTCCTGCACTGCGGCCAAAATCTTTCTTGTCTGCAATCTCACCTGCCTTTTCTCTCTTTTCTTTCTTTTTTTCTTTCTCTCTCTCTTATAGTACACTTTCTCTGCTTCCTTAACTAAATCTTGCAGTAACCTCTCAAGAAACACAGACAGTGGCTCGTTTGGTCCCTGAAGGACTTCTCTTACCTTAGCCAAATTGGTGGGCCATCTCGCTACCCTTGGAGACCTGCTAGAGCCCGATGGTAGACTACCAGCCGCCCCTTACCTGCAGTTAAGGGGGAATCCGGCATCAATCTCATTGGGAAGCTGCGTAGGCTGCCCGTTGTCACCAGGAACGTTCTTACAGGCTTCTAACAGAATTCTTTCCTTCTCTTCAGTAGTAAAGAGAACCTGTAAATGTTATTGACAATCATCCCAGGTGGGCTGGAGGGAAAACATCAAAGACTCTACCAGTCCCGTCAGACTGGCTGGGTTGTCTGGAAAGGAAGGGCGATGAGTCTTCTAAGACCCCCACAGATGATATCTTCTCTCTTTTTTAAGGGGGGGGCTAAATTTGTCTCTACCACTGTATCTAATTGACAGCAGGCTGGTATTGTGTCACAGCTGTTCTTATTTTTTCTTACTCTAGCAATCATTTCCACCATCTCTATCTTCTTCTCAACCATAAACATGAGTGAGTCAAAATTTCTGGAGCTCACGATTGAACTGTCAACTGCAGCCACTGTTTCATTATACTTTTTTAAGTTTCTTTTTGCAATACTAGAGTGTAACCATAATTATGAGAAACAAAACCAATTTTTAACAATGTAAACAATCTATTTTCTCTAAAATCAACACTAAATGCATTACTTTCAGGTTACAAAGTTGGCTGTCAGTTCCTATATATGAATGCATGATAGTGCAGCTTTTAATAACTCATAAGAGACATTGTTTTAAATCCTATCTCTATACATCTGGTTTCTGAATTACTCCAAATCTGAGTTACCAGCTTTAAGCCAACTTTCTATTACCAAGGTTGCAAATTTTTAACCATACCCAATACCTTATAGGCCAAATAATCTATAACCAAGACATGCAGAACATTCTTATACTTTTAAAACCAGTCATAAACAAAAATGAAGTAAATGCACAACTTATATATTTTTTTCAAACAAAATTTTCTTACTTTTTTTGGCTGTAATTTTAAAGGAAGCACCTTGTCACCTGCTAAACTCAATAATCAATGAGACCAAGGCAGGGCTCTAAAAGTCAATTGAAACTGCTTTTTGTTTTTACTTTTCTTACTCTTAACTTGTTATAAGGCTATTAGCCATTCCTTGAGGCAAAACTTTCTGGTGATATCGCTTCATGGACTCTCAAAAATTACAAGCATACTCACTGCATGTAAACCTCTCATCTTAAAGGAACAGTATAAAAACACTCTTCTAAATCTATAATAATTTTATATGCATTTCTTGGAATGGCAGCTGGAGTAGGCAAGTCAGGCTGTAATTCTAATTTCTACAGCACAATCATTATATAGCTCCTGGACCATAAACTGTCTCTTGTAAATGTCCTTGGGTCTGAGGCTGACCTGTCTTCCCCAAGGAATAAGCGAGGCAATAAAACAAATTCCAGAAAACACCTTTCCAGGGGCTAGTCAGAGTGACCATGACAACAGGAATGTCACACCAGCTTCTGCTGAGCCCACTCTGAGCTTTGTCTTAACTCAAATGTGAAAGTTCTTAATTTAGGCCTATCTATAAATTCCTGAAGTAGTTTATCAAGACCTTATCTGATCCCAGATAAAACTTACACTGAAATCTCCTTTTCAATCATGGGGGAAGAAAAAAAAAATCAGTTTCTTTACCAAGAAAGCCAAAAAGTTCTTAGCCTCCCCAGGAGCAGCTTGTGCAAAGAATCATTTTTGCCAGGGCTCCTCCTGCTGTGCCTCACTTTTATCCACAGAGCAGGGGGACTTGCCTATAAGTTTTAACCCTTTTTACCTTTCTGAACATGAAACATAGAACAGACATTTATTCTAATAAAACAAAGACAGACAACGACACACGTGGACAAATTTGGAGCCAAGGACTCACAATAGACATAGAAAGCATAACCAAGAATCTCTCCTGTAGGGGCCAGAGAGTTCCTTTTTTTTTGTTAACACACCGCGGAGATCAGATAATTGTTTTAGCTATTTCTCTGCCAATGGCCATGTTAACTCATGTTAACTCTTTTTAACTCAGGATATTTAACATAGTAGAGTCAGTTCAAAATAACGTCAGTCACAGTCCAAAAACACGCAAACAGTTCATCAAGAAAACAGAAAAAAACACAGTCAGTTCACCCCCATCACGGGCGGTGGATATACCAGGTACAGACTATTCTCTCCCCTGTCACAGGTGCAGAGGCAGGTTACACAATCAAGACATGAAAGACTGCCGGTGAGAGCACCTAATAACCAGATGACATGGCCAGCCTATGTTGGACCTAGTTTAACAGATTTCTTACACCACCAGCAATGAACAACACAGAATTAGACACAGACACACAGCCACGAGAGCTTCAACAGATGCCGCCCCAGGCGGCGGTGGCCAAAGACCACCTTCAGACAGAGAAGGGGTCATTTCTGACCCTATCTCTCATACAAATGTACTCCAGAGTGTCTTCTAGAGAACTGTGGCCTGCAGTGTGCTGACACATCTGTCCCACTGCTTCCACTTCCCACGAATTCCCTCCTGGAATTTGTAACCTGACCCTCTCCCAGGGTCTCAAACTGCCCTGCGTGGCTTGCCTGGTTCCCGCTCCTGCCACGAGCACAGAAACCAGGCTACACAGTCAGTCGCCCCTGCCAAGGGTGTACAGAAACTTCACAAACACAGTACACAGACAGTTGCCCCACGCTATGGGCACAGACACCTCATAAGCACAAGCACACAGTCCATTGTCCCTATCACATCACGAGTAACACAAAACACAGACAAAACAACTACACAAAGAGACTAACCGTCTCAACTGAGAAAGCCAACACCAATACAGAAAAAGAGATGGCCAGGAGGTCTCTCACACCTCCTCCAGAAAGAGGACCACCATTTCCTCCCCGGTCTCCAGACAGGCACCCACCAGGAGTCCCTGGGGTCCCTTCCTCTCCCAGGACGTCTCCCGGGTTGTGGCAGTGGTAACCCTCCTAGCACGTCTGCTGGTCACCCATTCGCCTCCTGCCGAGACAAAAGGTTTGCTGTCTCCTACTGGACAGAAACAGCTGCCAAGCCAAACCACAGAAGTGCACTTTCCAGAATTCTAAACGAGACGGATCGACACACAAAACGCACAAACAAAACCGCAGTGCCCTTACCTCCCAGTGGGGGTCTCAGAGATCAGGGTGGTCACAAATCCCAGACGAGCCCCCAATGAAGACCTCCGGAGAGGGGAGACCCTCTCTCAAGTCTCAGAAAGTC